>NC_056744.1:120467826-120767826 GCF_019279795.1 Protopterus annectens | reverse complement strand
AGTCTATCTATTTTGAACATAAACAGAATTTCGAGTCTCCTGAAAATCATTAGTATTCGGATGTCTTGTAGAGGTCAGCGTAATATGCATTAAACAGCCTCCCTAACATCAGTACTCAGGGCATTTCAGTTCTTGTGTAGTTTTAACTGTGTGGTTTATTACAGAATGTTAGGCACGAGGTTCCAGTGAAGTTGTGGCCATCTCACTGATCATGTGGCTGTCTGTGGGTCATCTATTAGCAGAACTTTTTAGAATTCACCCAGTGCTCTAGGTAAGCAGGTGCTGTAACTGAGCTCTTTGACAGATGAGTTGCCCTCTTTTTCAGTTTCTCTAAGTCTTTTGAGTTTCTGATACCATGATGGGAATGGACCCCATTCCTAACTCAAATTATGATTAAAGTTCACATAATTAATATTGTTTCAATCTTTGATGTTACCAGAAGTGCTCTCCACAGCACCCGTAAAGCGCCCAATAATAATCCCTCCTGCAATTTTTTATGGAGTTAAATGTATTGGTAGCAGATCTAAGCATGATTGTAAATTCTTTTTTTGTAAGACCCATTGCTCCTACTACTGCTGGTACTGTCTGGGTATCTTTCTTTAACATTGCCTTCGTTTCTACCTGCAAATCCTGATATTTTATGACTTTGTGTCTCTCTCTCTGTACGTAAGACACTGTAGTCACCGGGTGTAGCAATTTCAATGATAAGTGCTACTTTTGTCTTCTTTTCATGGACCACTATATCTGGTTTTCTCGCTTCTATTTTTTGAACTGTTGGTAATGGGTGATCCCATATGATATAAACTTCATAATTATCTATGATGCTTTGCGGATCATGTTTCCAGTGTTTTTCTGCCACTTCAGTACCATAATATTTACACAATCCGCAATGCACCAGTCTTGCCACATTATTATGCCTGTCAGTATACAGTCCTTCTGCCATTAGTATGTCACAACCAGCAACAAGATGTGCAACTGTCTCCAATTCTGTTTTACAAAACCTACATTTGTCTGTTCTCTCCCACATGTTCAATGGAATTTGTAAACCAATGTGTATGTAGCCAACTATCTTGGGCAGCCAATATTAACCTTTCGTCTTTTGGTTTAAATTCACCTCTCCTTAACCATTCCTGTGTTTGATCCTGCTCAACATGAAGTTGTTCCAAGAGTTTGCTGTACTTGCAACTATATTTATGCATTTTCCACATTTATTGCCTTCTCATCTGATCCTTCACCTTATATTCTTTCTTTTGTTTTTTGGCACATTCAGTTGCTGCCTGATTTTTATCTACTTCTGGTTTGATTTCCATTCCTGCTTGACGCAGATATGCCTCTGCTAAACTGAGCAGAGAAGTCATTTTAGACTTACGCTCCTCATGTTTTAAAACTTTCACTACTTTTGGGTCTTGTAAACTCAGCAGATATGTATGCAGTCCCACAATTGTTGATCTATACATTTAATCAATTTTGAGGAGGGCCATACCTTCTTCAGAATAAAGAATATATAATCTTGGTATGCACTGTATAAGCATGAAGCATCCTTTTTGTTTTCCTGTCCATCATCTTTTGGTGCCAGTCACTCAATCCAAAACTGTAAGTTAGGACAGGAAGAGCAAATTGGTTTATAGCTTGGACTTTGTTCCTAAATGTCAGTGCTGTTGTCATTATTATTTTAAGTCTCCTAAATTATTCCTTACTAAGTTTTATTCCCATCTGTTCATGTTTTATTGTTGATCCTTCATCACTTTCCAAATATTTATACACTCAAGTTCTTTTATAGGTTCATAGGTGTGTACTGGGCTAATGACCCTGAAGCCTTTACAAGCCTAGCCCATAGGATTACCCTGGCATCATGCCACCCAATCTTAGTTTACAGTGCCTCTGTCGAGTAGAGCCACTGGAGTGATCCCCAGGGTGAATTGTCTATTTCCCATCCACTCATCAAGATTTCTCTTTAAAAGGGACAGTGAGGTGCTCTGTTTGACATGTATGGAAAGTCTATTCCAGAGCATGGGCAGTCTCTGGGTTATGAACCTGTCCCTCCAGCACGTTCTGTTGATTGTGGTAATGAGGTTGAGGTCCCTGGAGCATGCGGTGCAGAGGGATTGGGATTTCATTAGATGTAGCATTTCTAACAGAGCTGGGACGGACATGGCTTTATAAGTCAAGCAGAGATCACCTCTAAGTAGGCGATATGAGACAGGGAATAGTTGGAGTTTCTTGAGTCTGACCATATAGGGCAAGTGTTTAAAGCCTAGGATCCTCTTTGTGAGGTACTTTTGTGGCTTCTCCAGTTGTTGCAGGTGTCTAGTGAGGTACATGCCAAATGGGGCATTGTACTCGATGATTGGCCTAATGAGGAAAGAGTAGAGGGAGACAATGACCTCTTTCTTCTTGGATGCAAAACCTTTAGTAATGAGATGTGCCACATAGAAGGACTTTCTGACCACAGTGGCAGTGTGGTGGTCGAAAGAGAGGTTGCTGTCAACCTGTGTTCCCAGATCTCTTATAATGCCTTCTGTGTTAAGTGGACTACCATCGATGTGGTAGTTCATGGGAACTGGGTTTTTCCCAAAGGGGATGACGACACATTTTTGGCATTGAGCTTAAGGCCATGGTTCTGACACCAGTCGTTGGTCTCAGTGAGGCCTTTCTGTAGGATGTCAACATCACTTGGGGAGTTAATAATGGCACCCAACTTGCAATCGTCTGCGAACTTTGTCAGCCAGAGTCCCTTCGTGTTGGACTGGACTTCTGAGAAGTAGATACCAAACAGGAGAGGACCCAGGACCGATCCCTGTGACACTCCACTTGTGACTGGTTGGCAATCTGACTTGGAGTCCGCTAATATCACATTCCTGTCCCAAAGTGGTGTTTTCTTGGTGCTGCAGCTTTCCTGCTTTAAACATTGCTTTTGCACATTTGTCAAGACCAAGTGACATTCTTATATCTTCTGAAAAAGTTATGACCACTTGCAGTTGTGCTTTCAGTTCCTGATTTGATGAACTATAAAGTTTTAAATCATCTACAAAAAGAAGATGAGAAGTCTTTACACTTAGTTGTTTTCTGGGAGAAAATTGTAGCCATAACCTAATCTGTTAAGCAGACAACTTAATGGGTTAAGGGCAAGACGAAATAGCAGCTGTGTCAAAGAATCACTCTGGAATATCCCCCTTTGAATCTTTATTCCTGGAATATAATTTGTCCTTTATCATGGCTTAAGTGGCCACTGTTCATGGTCTCTGCAATGTAACTGATCAGTGTAGGGTGTGCCTTATGTATTTTCAAGCACTGTTTTATCCATGAATGTGGGATACTGTCAATGTCAAATGCTTTTTTATAGTCTATCCATGCCATATTTAGATTCTTCCCTTTTTTATGGTTCTTCATTATAACTTTATTTAACAACAAATGATCCCTTGTTCCATATTTTATTACTCTTTTGTTTTATTGCCATGATTGAGTTTTCTTCTAATGACTGTAAACTCTTTTCAGCATCAATTCCAGTATAGTTTATATGTCATTGGAAGGCAAGTTATTAATGGTCTATAGTTTTTAGGATAGCTTGCAGGTTCGCTGTTAAGTTGGAGTATTGTTTTTCTTATGTTAACCAGGTTGATGTCTGGTCAGGGTGAGTATGTACATAGCTCTTACTCATGACTAAATCTTCATAGGTAGGTACTAGGCTATCGGCCCAAGGGCCTATGTAAGCCTAGCCAGCAAGGTTCCATAGCTTACGCCACTCAAGAAAGTTATTTTCCTGTGCCACTGTCCAGCAGGGACACAGAAGTGATCCCCGGGGTGTATTTCCTATTTCCCATCCACTCATCAAGATTTTTCTTGAAGAGTGCTAATGAAGAACTTTGCTTGACATAGATGGGTAGCTTGTTCCAGAGTATAGGAAGTCTCTGGGACAGGAATCTATCCCTCCAGCATGTCCTGTTTATTGTGGTGACAAGGTTTAGGTCCCTAGAGCGTGTAGCTTGGAGGGATTGGGATTTCTTTAGGTGTAGCATGTCCAACAGCTCTGAGTTTGACATAGCTTTATATGTTAGGCAGAGATCACCTCGGAGTAGGCGATAGACTACAGAGTAAAGCTGGAGTTTTTTGAGGAGGTCAGTGTAGGGCATTTGTTTGAGGCCAGTAATCCTCTTTGTGGTGTACTTCTGTGGCCTTTCTAGCTGCTGCAGATGTCTTGTGAGGTACATTCCAAAAGGGGCGTTGTACTCTATAATGGGTCTAATGAGTGACGAGTAGAGGGGAACAATGACCTCTTTTTTCTTGGATGACAACCCTTTTATGATGAGGTGTGCCACGTAGAAGGACTTCCTGACTACTGTGGCGATGTGACTATCAAAGGAGAGACTACTATCCACCTGGGTCCCAAGGTCTGTTATCACGCATTCGGTGTTAAGTAGATTGCTGCCTATGTGGTAGTTCATGGGTACAGAGTTTTTACCAAAAGGGATGACACTGCACTTTTTGGCATTGAGCTTGAGGCCATGGATCTGACACCAGGCATCTGTCTCAGTGAGGCCCTTCTGTAGGATGTCCACATCATTTGGGGACTTGACTATGGCTCCTAGTTTGCAGTCATCTGTGAACTTCGTTAGCCAGAGACCTTCTGTGTTAGCATGTACTTCAGGGAGGTAGATAACAAACAGGAGAGGTTCCAGGACGGAACTCTGTAGTACTCCATTTGTCACTGCTTTGAGGTCAGATTTGGAGTCTGCATCTTTTACAGTGTGGGTTCTGTCAGTGAGCCAGTTGGCACCCATCTTGTGACTTAGGGATTTATACCTAGTTTAGTGAGTTTCGCTATAATTCCAGAATGGGGGATGGTGTTGAAAGCCTTGGCAAGGTCAGGATAGGCTGTGTGAACCACCTTACCCTCATCTACGGCTTTGGTGACTGCCTCAAAGAAGTAGATCAGGTTCAGGAGGCATGATCTGCCTTTCACAAACCCAAACTGGGTGGGATCCAGAGTTTGGAGGTTACCAATGTCTTTGTTTATGAGTTCCATGATGATACATTCCATGGCCTTGCAGACCAGGCTCGTCAGACTAATAGATCGATAGTTCCCGGGATCAGTGGTGGCTCCCCCTTTGTGGAGTGGGATAACTGTTGCTGTGCGCCATTCAGTGGGCACAAAGCTTGATGCGAGGCTATTATTGAACATGGTGCTTAAGTGGAGAGCCAGTTCATTCTGAAGTTTGTGTAAAACACAGCCTGGGATGTTGTCCGGTCCCATGGGTGCTGTGTTTTTGGCTTTAGAGAGTGCAACTTTTACCTGCGTAGTTATGATCACAGGGGCTCTGCATTCTTCCTGTATAGATATGGGCTCTTTAGGGGGTGAGAGGGGGGTAAAGTTAGCACTGAACCTATCTGCCAGGATGTTGGCAATATCAGTTGGTTCTGTAATTTTCATGCCATTGTGCTGTAACTCAGAGCAGATCTGGGTGTCGCCATCTAGATTCTTGACATAGCTATAGAATGCTATGTGGTTGTCCTTGGATTTAGTGGCGATTTTGTTTTCATAGCTAGCTTTGGAGGATCTTCTAAGAGATCTCAGCTTCTTACTGAGGCTGACCAGGGAGCTCCTCCACTCTTGGGATTTTAGTCTCTTTTGCAACAGATGTCCTTCAAGAATGCAACTGCAGTCATAACATGTGAGTTGTCCTGCCTCAGGCAGCCCTCGGTTGGCTGGATTCCAAAGTCTGGGTCCGACGTCGGCTGATGTCGCATTTCTCTCCGACGTCAGAGCGGCTGGAGTACATAAGCATCAGCCGACGCCATTTTCTTCAGTCTTTCTTGCCGCACGGTGCCCAAAGCAGAAGCAGTTCGTAAGTGCCGGTCGGTCAGCTCCTGTATTCTTCGATACCGAAGTCATCAAAAAAGCTAAGTACCCCATTGGGGACCTTTTCTTGCCTCAGCTGATGTCAGAAATTACTGAAAAAGTTAACAATTGTCTTTCTTGTGGTAAACAAATACCTCATAAGGATTTCCACTCTTACTGTCTTCCTTGCCTGGGCCCAGACCACGACGTCTCGGCCTGTGTAGCCTGTGCTCGCTTTAACAAGCGCACTCTCAGGTGCCGGGCGGAGTTCGCTGAAGATTTTTTCGCCGATAAATTTGCTTACACCATGCCGTCGGATCTTCCGACATCGCAAACTCCCAAAAAGCGAAAAGACCGGGACCGACATACTCGGCCCGCGTCTACCACCTTCTCCACGCCAAAACCTAGTGCGAGTGCTCCGGTTCCCTCTGAGACGGTCTCTCCACCGCTCCAAACCGAAGACACCGCATTACCGACGACTCCGATTCCGGACATCACTCCGATGCCAGTTATCAATTTTCCTCCGGATACCGAAACCGAGGAAATGCCCGAGACCATTGCTGTAGACAAGGTCACTCCTGCACGTGGAGCTGCCAGGCCTCCTATGGCCATGTCTATTAAGGCCTACACTAGGGCTAAGGCAGCCAGCAAAACAAAGCATATTACTTCTAAATCCTTACCTCAGCCTACTCCAGAGACACAAATTATGTCCATGGCTGCTGATTTAATTTCCATGATTAGAGGTTCACAGGCCCATCCTGAAAGAGGATCCCAGCCTCCTTCTGATAAGAGGCCCCGGGTTGAACCCTCTGACCCTATTCCTTCAGATGAAGATTCTGAGGGCTCTGTCCACTCTGATAGCCAGGAAGAGCTCTTCCAGACCTATGAGGACTCGGATGCAGAAGATTCCATCCCCTCGGCCTCCCCTCCTGAGGATATTTCTTTTGGGGAAGTTCTGCACACCATGAGGGAACATTTCAAGTGGCAAGGTCAGGAATATTCTGATTCTAGGAAACGCCTGAGGACTTTCCTTAAGAAGCCCCAGCACAGGCCCTTAGCTATTCCTCCTGTACTTGATGTTCTGGATGATTTATATTCTGACTCTAGTGCTACCCCTGATTCTCTTCCTCCTGCTCCAGCCAAGCCAGACAGGTATTACAGGGTCCCAGAAACTCATTCCCATTTATTTAGGGCCCATACTGCTAATTTGGAAACTATTTCACAGGGGCCTAAAGGAGTTTCAGCCTCCACCTCTAAAAATCCATTGCCCTCCAACAGGGAAGCTAGGTCATTAGAGAGATGGGGTAAAAAGGTTTACACATCCACTACCTTATCTATGAGAGCTTTAAATTGCCTTTTTCATATGTTACAATATCAGGATTACCTTTTAGAAGATTTACAAAAAACATTAGTCACTCCTGATCCTTTAGACAGGAAGACTTTGCAGGAAGCTGTACATAACACTCAGCAAGTAAGCAATCACTTCCTGCAGTGTGGATATGATGCACTGGAAGCTTCATGTAGGGCAGCTATGACAGGGGCAGTCATTCGTAGACATGCTTGGTTAAAAGATCAACCTCTACCAGATCATGTAAAAGCAAAACTTCTGGATGCACCTTTGGAAAAGAACAAGCTTTTTGGTGCGAATGCTAAGGATGTGTTAAAGACCATCAAGAAAAAGCAAAATCAGTTCAGGCGGTGAAAGATTTCCTCCAGGTTCAACCCCCAGATTCAGTAGGAATTGGCCTTCTAAAAACTGGTCCTTTCCTAATACAGAAAAGTTTCAAAGGGGTAAGAACAGGCGTGGCCGAGGAAGAGGCCAATACAGAGGCCCTTACAGGGGACGACAATGGCAGCCAGGAAACCAAAGAAGTGATGCAGGGGTTTCACCTGCCCCACAAACACAATCTCAATGACTTTCCTCTACTACCGCCTACCAGGGAACAAATAGAAGCTCCCTTGGGCGGGAAAGTATCTCTGTTTGCAGAAAATTGGCACAGACTGACAAAGGACAAATGGATTTTGGACATTATAGACCGAGGGTACAGGTTTCATTTTCATACCTTACCAAGAAAACAAGGCATGCCAAACCTACCACAAAACCAGAGGGCAGAGGCTATCAAGCAAATCACTCTGCTGACTCGGATGAAAGCAATAGAAAGAGTTCCACAACAAGAACAAGACCAGGGGTTTTACTCAAGACTGTTCCTTGTTCCAAGAAAAGAATCTCATTGGAGACCAGTACTGGACTTGTCCGCATTAAACACCTTTCTCATAGTACCAAAGTTTAAAATGCTGACTCTACAGCAACTCCTTCCCATGCTGGGCAAGGGGTCTTGGCTGATTACTCTGGACCTCAAGGAGGCATACCTGCATGTTCCTATCAGACACAGCTGAAGAAGATACCTCAGATTTCTTGCAGGGCCAGAGCATTATCAATTCTCAGCATTGCCATTTGGCTTATCTACTGCGCCCAGAGTATTCACAAAATGCCTGGCTTCAGTAATTGCTCATTGCAGGCTCCAGGGGATACAGATTTACCCGTACCTGGACGACTGCCTCATACAAGCGGAAGACAAATTGATGTTGACAAAAAACCTGGATTATGTCATACGATTACTTCAAGCTCTGGGATACACAGTCAACTTCCAAAAGTCAAGACTGCAGCCATCCCAGCAAATAATCTTCTTAGGAGCCAAACTAGACACAGCCTCTCAGATGGCTTACCTGACGGAAGACAAGCAAGAGAAGTTAACTCATTACTTCAAAGGTTTAGCAAAACTCACCCAGATGACTGCAAGGAGATTCCTACAGGCCCTGGGTTACATGGCATCCTGCATTCTCCTGGTTCCATTAGCAAGACTACACATGAGAAAGCTTCAATGGTACCTAAAAAGCATTTGGTCTCAACACAGCAACAACTTGGAGACAATCATACCGCTCATTCCATGCCTACAAAGGAATTCCTATGGTGGGCCTCGGTGAGCCAGGCAAACACAGGTATGTCATTCAAAAAACCACAGATAACACAGACCATGACCACAGACGCCTCAGACCTTGGATGGGGGGGCGCACATGGAAGGCAGGTGTATACAAGGACAATGGTCTCCAAAGGAAACACATCTGCATATAAACCAAAAGGAAATGCTGGCAGTAATGCATGCCATTGAGGCTTTTCAACACCAACTCCAGCAAGGCCATTTACTGATACGGACAGACAACACCACTGTGATGTGGTACATAAACAAGCAAGGGGCACCCACTCTTACCCCCTTTGCAGACTGACAATGCATCTTTGGGAGAAATCACTGAGCCTAAACATCCAGTTACTATCCCAGTTTGTTCCAGGAAAAGACAATGTGTTGGCGGACAGCCTAAGCAGGAATTTCACAGATCCACACGAGTGGAGGTTACATCCGAAGGCCTTCAGACAACTCATTTCGACATGGGGCAAGCCAGAAGTGGACCTATTTGCCTCTCACCTCAACCATCTTCTACCAAAATTCTGCACAAGGACATACCATCCAAAAGCTTGGAAAATAGATGCCCTCTCATTCAACTGGAACTCCCTAACAATCTATGCATTCCCACCTCTGCCACTGATGACCTCAGTATTACTAAAGATCAAAGCAGAGAGACCCAAGGGAATCATAATAGCTACGGACTGGCCAAGACAACACTGGTACCCACTACTACGGAGCATATGTCACACCAGGAGGTGGGCCCTTCCCCAATGGCCTCTACTTCTGACTCAACACAACTTCGAAGCAGTGCATCCAAATCTTCAGACACTGCAGCTAACAGCCTGGGAGATCCCATAAATACCTTCAGCCTATCTCTCTCCAAGGAAGTTCAGCGGATACTAACAGAGGCTCGAAGACCATCCACCAGAAAGGTTTACTTAGCAAAGTGGAAAAGATTCAGGAATTGGAATACCAGCAAGGGACATGATGCATCATTGTTGAACATCCCACTCATCTTGGAATATTTGGCAGATATGTTAAAGAACGGCCTCTCATATTCTTCCATAAAGATACATGCATCTGCTATTTCAGCTAGATACAACACTGATCCTCCTGTGTTTCACACCCTTTACTAAGGCAATTCCTCAGGGGAATCAAGAACATTAAGCCACCAAGAAAGGCCCCAGTGCCAGCCTGGGACCTCAATTTTGTCCTAGAAAAACTGACTCTACCTCCATTTGAGCCAGCAGCTTCAGTTGACTTGCAATTTCTCTCATGGAAGACAGCTTTCCTGTTGGCAATTACATCAGCAAGAAGGGTTTCGGAGCTACAGGCCCTAATGGCAATACCACCCTTTATTATTTTCACAGAGACAGGGTTTCATTAAGGACCAACCCTACTTTTATGCCAAAGGTGGTATCTAGGGTTTCTTTAAATCAAGCCATTCATCTGCCTGCTTTCTTCCCCAATCCTGAGAATAAGGGGGAAAGACTGTTGCATACCTTGGACATTCACAGACAACTTTACTACCTGGACAGAACCAAGGCCAGTAGGAAGTCTGAACAACTTTTGTAGCTTACGCCTCTGCAGTCCAAGGAAAAGCAATTTCAAAACAGACTATTTCAAAATGGATTGGACATTGCATCAGATTCTGTTATTCCTTTCATGGAAAGACTGTTCCAGCCAATGTCAGACCACATTCCACCAGAGCTACAGCGACCTCTACAGCATTCTTAAGAGGGGTGCCTACTAAGGACATTCTAGAAGCTGCTACATGGAGCTCCGTGCATACATTCTCCAAACACTACAATCTCCTCTATACTCCAGATCCAGAGCAGGCTTTGCTTGGCAGTCCTGCAGGGTTTGATTGCCAGAGCATCTTTTTCCTAGAGCGTTCCTCCTCCCCCAGCTAAGCTATGGTATTCTACCCACATGTTATGACTGCAGTTGCATTCTTGAAGGACATAGTACAGTTTTGTACCTACCATAAATGTAGATGTCCGATAGACATGCAACTGCAGTCGGATTTTCCCACCCTCCATACCCCTCTATGCCTAGGGTCCACTCCTATCCCTCTTACTCTTAGCTGGGGATATCTGTTATGGTGTATTTGTTTTATTGCTCATTTATTTGTTTGGAATCCTGTTTTTGTCTTCCAATTTGATTACAGCCTTCCATGGAGGGCACCTGGCATCTGGGGCAAGAAACACTGAAGAAAATGGCGTCGGCTGATGCTTATGTACTCCAGCCGCTCTGACGTCAGAGAGAAATGCGACATCAGCCGACGTCGGACCCAGACTTTGGAATCCGGCCGACCGAGGGCTGCCTGAGGCAGGACAACCCACATGTTATGACTGCAGTTGCATGTTTATCGGACATCTACATTTATGGTAGGTACAAAACTGTACTTTTCTTCCTTCTGTTGTATGGTTTGTTTATGGCAGGGGACCACCAGATTGGCTTCCTTCTTTTGGAGGATAGCGTCTTGGTTCTGTTTGGGATAGCACGATCCATGCACTCATGTAAGTGCTTATAGAGTGCATTTGTGTAGGATTCAGCAGTTGTAACTGTATTGTCCATCTGCATGGGTGTCATGAAGTTGGCTTTGGAGAATTTTTTTACTGTGGTTTCCTTAATAGGGGGTGGGATGTGGATATCAAGGATGATAAGCTTATGGTCAGATCGGACCAGCGAGGAATTGACTTTTAGCCAGAAGCCTGGGGTTTTCCATTTAAGAGCTTTTCTTAAATTTGTTCAATCTCTCTGGTTGTTACTTCATCCCACTTCATATCCTGTACATTTGAACTACTTATTCTTTATTTTACTTTTTCTGTCCATGTAGCATCTTTGTTATGTTCCACAGGATCTTCATAGACATTTTTCTGAAATGCATCCATTTCTTATTTTTTTTTGGTGGTGTTTCACTTCCTTTTGCTTTGTTTCCCAGTTCTCTATAAAACGTTTTTGGGTCATCAGTAAATTGCTTATTTTGTAATTTTCCTTTATATTTATTTTCATTTCTTCTCAGTTTTTCTGCTTGTGCTGATATTTTTAGTTTATTATTTGCGAAAGTGCATGATAGATCCTGATCTGTTCTAATACTGTGCATTGCTTTTATCACATCTATCTTTCTGAGTATTTTTGTTGGCCTTTTCCCTGTTCTATACTCTTCTAATAGTGACATTTCTTGTCTTAATTGCTTTATAGTTTTTTCAATTCGATACTTCCATGATGGCATTCAGTTTCTTCCCTTCCTTTCCCTTACTACCCTGTGTTTTTTGTGGTAAGTCTTTATCTGTTATTAATTTAGTTGAACAGTAATATATCCTATTTACTTCTGTTATATTCCATGAATCTCTTTGGACAGTCCTAATTACTGTGTTCATATCTTTCTTTCATTGATCTTAATATATCTGTCCATTTCGTTTAAATCAAACAACTCTTATCTTAGATCATTTTCTTCTGAACTGAGGGGACATTCTTAGTTCTCCATTTCTTGTGGGCATTCTATATGGTGTGCCCCATTCTCCTTTCTGTGCCACATTCTCTTCAGTTTCATCCTGTGTCATTCGTTGCTCTTTCATATGGGAGCTCACTGGCCTGTCACTCCACAACATTGACTGCGTCAGAGTTGCTGCAGTTTCCTATACCTTTTCTTGCTGTACAACTCCAGCTGAACATTTGTTCTGGTTTCCTATAAAAGGCTCCAAAGTATCTTCATATGGCAACTAATCAGATGTTTTCCAATCCCTGGTTTCTCCTTGATTTCGGGATCCATTGCTCTAGCCTGCTGTGATGTTATCTAAGTTAGATTTTCTTCACTAAATCCTTCACTTCGCAGGTAATCCATAACCTCATATCTGATGTTGTCAGTCTTCATTCTTGACTATTGGGACTCTGTTCCGATCCTCGGAAACGGCTCGGCCATTATACAGCTCCCTCCAGCCAAAAAACTTTTGAGATAAGAATCTACCCACAGTGCCTCTCTCTCTCCATTACCTCAAATCACGTTTGCCACTCTGATAGCAAGACGCATCAGCCGATACTCTCCAGCTAAATTAAAAGTTTATTGATCTTCCTTTAAAAACTTTCTGTCCTTTCCACACCTGTAGTTATTATTTTACTTCTTGTATATATTTTTTAAATGTTTGCGCTTCTCTACCCTTAATACCTCACAGTATCCTCATTACCATTGTTGGTAATCTTCCCCTCTCCCTCTTTTACCTTTTAAGGTATCTCTATTTTACCATTGTTGGTATTTTTTTTCTGTATTACCAGTCTTGGTATTTCTCTCTACCATTGTTGGCAGAATTTTCATCTATCCAGTGTGTGTGTGTGTGTGTGTGTGTGTGTGTGTGTGTGTGTGTGTGTGTGTGTGTGTGTGTGTGTGTGTGTGTGTGTGTGTGTGTGTCTGTGTGTGTAATCCTTTGTCCATTAGCTGCTCTTTTTCTACCATCAAAATGGCGGAAAAGCAAAAGGGCACTTCAGATTTTAAGCAGTGCCAAGACTTTGGGTGAAAGATGCCTAATTCAGATGGGCATCTTTCATGCATTTATTGAGGTTCATCGTGTTTCACTGTTGCAGTCATTACACTTGGGTTATCCTGATGGCAGGCTACCCGCAGTCGGCCTGAATTCCAAAGTCCTGGTCTGGCATCGGTTGCTGTCGCCTCTTCCCTGACGTCAATGCGCCAGGGGTATAAAAGATGCAGCCGACGCCATTTTCTTTAGTCTTTTTTGCCGTACGGTGCCCGAAAGCAGTTCGCAAGTGCCAGTCGGCTGACTCCTGAGATTTTCAAATCGAATTTCAGATCCAAAATCTTCAATAAAGCTAAGTAGCCCGTTGGGGAAACTTTTTTCTTGCTCCAGACCGATGTCAGAAAAAGTTAACAATTGTATTTCTTGTGGGAAGCAAATACCTCATAAGGATTTTCATTCTTACTGTATTCCTTGCCTAGGCCTAGACCATGACATTGCTAGCTGTCGGTTTTGTACTAGATTTAACCAATGCACTGTTAAGCGTTGGTACGATTTTGCCTTTCATTACTTTGGCCGAAGATTTAATTATATAATGCCGTCGGAACAGCCGACGACCGGAGTTCATAAAAAACGCAAGGAAAAGGACAGACATCTGAGGTCCAAAACCGACTATGAGGCCTCCGCTAGGCCAGTCGCTGGTTCACCGGTTCTCAGTGAGGTGCTTTTGCAGCCCCTGACGCTTGCTACCTCAGCGCCACATGCCACTTCCGACTCCCACGTGGAGCCGACTAGGCCTCTGGATATTCAAGGTATTGGACACTTGGAAACTGTTCCCTCAGATGGGTCTGGAGCCGCTGAGCAGGCATCGACTCCTGAGGGTGTTTTCAGACCTACACAGTTATATGTCAAGCAAACCTCAGCATCAAAGGCAAAGACTAAAACAGCTCTAAAGACAAAGAAACAAGTACAGCATTCTCCTGGACAGACTTCCATGCCTAAGAAACAGATGCTTAAAATGGCCGAAGACCTAATTACTTTGATCAGGGGTTCCCATCCCCCTCCTGATAAGAGGCCTAGGCAGGAGACAGAATATGACTCTTCTGATCAGGTTTCCATTTCCTCTGACTCCTCTTCTGAACAGGGATACTCTCTTCCTCCCTATGAGGATTCTGATGCTGAAGAATCTATTCCTTCAGCCTCTCCTCCTGCGGATTATTCTTTTGGGGAAACCTTGCATACCATGAGGGAGCATTTTCACTGGGAGATCCAAGATTACTCAGAGACTTTCTTTTACTACCTCAGCACAGACCTCTTGCTATTCCACCTGTTGTAGACATTGTAGATTATGTATTTTCAGAGTCCGGCCTGTCTCCTGACTCTTTATCCCCTGCACCTGTTAAGCCAGACAGGGTTCCAGACTCTCATAAATTTCTATATAAAAACCCTGCTGCTGACCCAGAAACTGTATCTCAGGGTCCCAAAGGGATCACGGCTTCCACTGCAAAAAACCTTGTCCCCTCTGATAGGGATTCTAGGGCACTGGACAGATGGGGAAAAAAGTTTACACTTCTGCTACCTTGGCTGTAAGGGCTTTAAATTGTCAGTTTCATATGCTTAAATATCAGCAATACTTAATGTCACTGCTAAAACAGAAAATGTTGACAAATTCTGAATATTCTGATAACAAGGAAATGCAGGATTTATTGCATGCAGCTAAACAAGTGGGAAAGCATACTTTGCAATGTGGTTTTGATTCATTGGAGGCCTCTTGCAGGGCCGCTGTCATGGGTTCTGTCATTAGAAGGCATGCTTGGTTAAAGGAACAGAATCTGCCTGATCATGTTAAAGCAAAATTATTGGATGCTCCATTACAGCATGATACTTTGTTTGGTGTTAAGGCAGAAGAGGTGCTGAAGAAAATGGAGGATAAAGCAAAATCTATGCAGAAAGTTAAGGATTTCCTACAGGTATAGCCACCCAGATTTAGCAGGAACTGGCCTTGTAAGAATTGGTCCTTTCCGTTGTCAGACAGGCCACAAAGAGGCAGATACAGATGCCATAGAGGCAGATCCCAGCCCCAAGGCTCATACAGGCCTAAACAATGAGGTGCTTCTACCTCCAAAAGCGGAGAAGACAAATCACAGCCATACAGGAAACAGTCCCAATGACTTTCCTCTGCCAGTGCCAAACACTCTTCTTTTGGCAGCACCCTTAGGGGGAAAACTAGCACTTTTCTCACAAAATTGGCACATGATTACCTAGGACAAATGGGTAATGAATATAGTGTCTCAGGGCTACAGGTTCCACTTTCACACCCTCCCAGAGACAAAAGGTATGCCAGACCTGCCACACAGTCAATGGGCAGAGGCACAAAAGCAAGTTTCATCCCTTATGGACATGAGGGCTATTCAACGGGTACCACAGCAAGAGCAGGGACAAGGATTTTACTCAAGACTTTTCTTGGTACCCAGAAAGGACAAAGCCTGGAGACCAATACTGGACCTGTCTATTCTAAACACTTTTCTGGACGTTCCAAAATTCAAAATGTTGACTCTGCAGCAGCTCCTGCCCATGCTGAGCAAGAAGGCTTGGCTTGTAACTTTGGACCTCAAAGAGGCATACCTGCATGTCCCAGTAAGACAATCTTGCAGAAGATACCTCAGATTCATAGCTGGCTCAATGCACTACCAATTCTCTGCACTGCCCTTTGGCTTATCTACTGCGCCCAGAGTCTTCACAAAATGTCTGGCACCAGTAATTGCATTTTACAGACAAAGAGGAATACAAATATATCCCTATTTGGATGACTGCCTTATACAAGCAGAGAGCAAGGACATTCTACTAAAGTATCTGGCATTTGTAAAACGATTACTAATTTGCCTAGGGTACACAGTGAATGAAAATAAATCAAAACTGGTACCCTCTCAAGAGATAATATTCCTGGGTGCAAGCTTAAATACAACTGCCCAGATGGCTTATCTCATGCCAGACAAACAAAGGCAACTGACTTCTTACTTCGAAATGATGGCAACAAAGACCCAGTTATCTGCAAGAAAAATTCTGCAGGCTTTGGGCTTCATGGCATCCTGCATTCTACTAATTCCATATGCAAGACTGCATATGAGGAAACTACAATGGTATCTAAAAAGTGTTTGGACTCAACATTGTCACAGCCTGGAAACATTAATTACTCTCATTCCCTGCCTGCAACAGGAGTTTCAATGGTGGGCACAGGCCTGTCACCACAACAAGGGACAGCCATTCACTTTACCGACAGCCAGGTAGACACTAACAACAGATGCATCAGATTATGCCTGGGGGGCACACATGGCAGGAAAATGTATTCAGGGCACATGGCCCGCAAGCCAAATGCATCTTCATATCAATCAAAAAGAGATGCTAGCTGTACAGAATGCCCTGACAGCCTTCAAGAACCTACTTCATCCAGGACAACTGCTGATAAAGATGGACAATACTACAGTCATGTGGTACATAAACAAGCAAGCAGGCACACATTCCTACCCCCTCTGCAGACAAAACCATGACTTTGTGGAACACAGCATTGACTTATCAATTACACCTGCAAGCACAATTCCTGCCAGGAAAGACAAGTACTCTGGCAGACGAACTAAGCAGAAACCTCATGGATCCTCACAAGTGGAAACTAGATCCACAAATCGTCAGCATGATAACAGGGAAATGGGGATGCCCAGACATAGATCTATTTGCCACTCCTCACAACTGCCAGCTACAGAGATTCTGCACACTGACTTATCACAAAAAAGCATGGAAAGTGGATGTCCTGTCATTCAGCTGGAAAGCCCTTACAGTATATGCCTTCCCTCCACTGCCTCTCCTCCCCAAGGTACTCCTAAAGGTCAGACAAGAGAAGCCAAAAATTATCCTGATACTGGCCACGCCAGCAATGGTACCCATTACTAAAGAGCTTGTCTCAAGGCCCAGCCTGGACTTTACCTCAAATTCCTCATTTGCTGACCCAACAAAACAATCAGATCCTGCACAGCCAACTCAGAACCCTTAATCTGGCTGCATGGTGGATAATGTAACCATTCAGAACACACCTCTCTCTAAAGCAGTTATGGATGTTATTTTGGATGCCAGGAGGCCCAGCACCAGAAAATCTTATGCAGAAAAATGGAAGAGATTCTGTGCTTGGAACCAGGCACAAGGAATGGACACGCTTGTACCAAATATTCCTCAGATTTTACAATACCTAACTGAGATGCTGGACAAAGGCCTATCCTTCTCATCAATTAAGATCCATGCCTCTGCCATTTCAGCTCATTACAATACGGACTCACCTATTTTTTCTCATCCACTGCTAAGGCAGTATTTCAGAGGGGCCAAAAACATAAGACTTCCAAGGAGAGCTCCAATACCTGCATGGGACCTCAATTTTGTCTTGGAAAAACTCACACTGCCTCATTTTGAGCCAGCCAGTACAGCTGAGATAAAATACTTATCATGGAAAACAACTCTGCTCCTAGCAATAACTTCAGCAAAAAGAGTCTCAGAGTTACAGACACTAATGGCTGTGGAACCTTTTATTATTTTCCATCCAGACAGAGTTTCTCTAAGGACAAACCCAACATTTATGCCTAAGGTAGTGTCCAGTGTGGCTCTTAACCAAACCATATGCTTGCCTACCTTTTATCCAAACCCGCAGAATAAGGGGTTGGGACTTCTGCATTCTTTGGACATACACAGACAGCTACGCTTTTACTTGGACAAAACTAAAGCTTTCAGAAAGACTGAGCCACATTCTACCAGAGCAGCAGCCACTTCAGCAGCCTTCCTCAGAGGAGTACCAACCAAGGACATTTTGGAGGCTGCAACTTGGACTTCAGTACACACTTTTACAAAGCACTACCACTTACCTCTTTACTCTAAATCCAGAGCAGGCTTTGCCACTGCAGTTTTGCAGGGCCTCATAGCCACTCCTAATTCTATTTAGGCCCAGCCACCCAACCTCAGCTTTATGATTCAACCCAAGTGTAATGACTACAACAGTGAAACACAATGAATATAGTATAGTTGCGTACCTTCCATAAATGTAGATGTTCGAGTGTATTCACTGTTGCAGTCCAGGTTACCCTCCCACCATCCCCCTTTCATTGCTGGGACTTATCTATACTTCTCTATTCTATACAACCTATGTGGTGTATTTGCTTGTAGATGAAGGTAATGTGCATGCTTTTTTATGATCTGAATTTTTAGCCTACCCTTTTGGGGGCACCTGGCATCTGGGGCAAGAAAAACTGAAGAAATTGGCATCGGCTGCATCTTTTATACCCCTGGCGCACTGACGGGGAAGAGGAAACAGCAACCAATGCCAGACCAGGACTTTGGAATTCAGGCCGACTGCGGGTAGCCTGCCTGCAGGATAACCCAAGTGTAATGACTGCAACAGTGAACACACTCGAACATCTACATTTATGGTAGGTATACACCTGTACTTTTTGGTGCACCCTATTTGGATCTAGACTGTTCGATCTGCCAGGCCTTCAGTACCAGGGCCTTGGTAGAAAGATGCGACAAATTGATTTTAAAAGGGATATTGAAATCTTTTTTTGAGGAAGTTTTGTCCAAGTCAGGTCCTACCTCCTCCACTTAATCTGATCAAACCAAAAACAAGTCATTCGGTGTCAAGATCCCCTATGCCATCAGAGACCAAGAAACACAAATCTTTGGTTCCATCAGTCTCTTTGGAATTGAGGACTAAGGTTCCAAAATTAATGGAACGAGAATCTTCCACGCCATCTCTGTTGCCACTGCACCTAGAGTTTCGGAGCCAATGTCAGCACTGGCTTCTTTAGTTTTCCAGTCAGTACCAACCTCACTATCTGCACCACAGCAGACTCTACCCACCCCTTTGATACCAACGTCTGAACCATTACATGTTCCCAGACAAGGTATTCCCTTTCCATAGACCCATCTGTGGGTCAGCTACCCAGTTCTTTTATGGAAAGGCCAGAATCTCTCTCGGAGATGCCGGTTTGATTTTCCAGTAGTCTTTCTGAGGTAGATGTGAGGTTGGTGGATCAGCTTTTGGCAGCCAGGGGTCTTCCTGCCCCTTCTCATACCTTTTCCCCCTCTGGAGTTGTTTTTTTTTTTCTCTTAGGACTCCTCCAGATTTTTCATCTCTGACCTCCTCAGGAGGCTTAGAGCCCACCACTTCAATTTCCCTGGTTCCAGCTGTCCTGGTGCTGACAGGCACTCCCTCTTGAACTCCATGAACTACTCAGATATATTTGCTTCACTTGGAACCAGTAGATTCTCGAGGCCATAACTCAGCTGTCATTTCAGAGGGTTTCGGATCAGTTCCTGTTTTTTATTCGGAGTCATTCTTAGCCCTCAGACCCCTGGCAGTTGCAGGCTTTTTCGCCGGCTCCTGCTTTGGGTGGCAGTCCTTTAGAGCAGAGTGTGACCTCAGTTCCGAGGTTGTCTTTCCCTGTTCTGGGCTCCCATTCCTCTTCGGGGGGGTCTGCCTTCCACGTCATAGGGAGGGCATTGGCCTCTGTGGGCTCTCAGCTGGCCTTTTCTGTATTGGAGTGTCATATGTCTGTACCTTCTAGTCCAGAGCTGCTACCAGATTCCACGTCAGGACAGTGAGCAGCAAAGCCGTAAGTTACCCCTGTACAGAGCCCCTCTTCTTCAGAGTCTTCCTTAGATATTCCCACTGAGGAACCACCTTGAAAGAAGACGTGCAAGAGGAAGCACTTAGATTCCCTGGAAGAATCTGTCACAGAAGACATGAGCTTTGATGAGAGGGTATTCTCCCCAGTCACCCACTGAAGATGCCTCCTTTGGAGACATCTTGGAGATCTTAAAAGAGAGGGATGATTGGATACCCAAAGACCCATCCTCTGAGGAATCCATGTACTTGCAAGCCTTTGGAGTTCACCCATCTACTTCCTGGGTGACCCTGCCTGCTGACAGCCTCATTAAATTGATTGCACAGCATGTGTGGACAGCCCCTGATTCCACAGAGCTGATTCCCCGGAGATCAGGCAAGATTTTATTAGCCCCCGAAGTTCACCAATATTGGGCAAAAGGTTTAGCAGTAGATGCCGTAGTGCATACCTCTCAACCTGGAAACATCAAAAATCTGGACAAGGCCCAAGAAAAATAGGTACAAATCTGTAAGCTGATTAACACAAAATTTGCATACTTAATTATGTAACCCCGCTCACTCCAATGAAATTGTGGGATATCAACTTTCAAATGCAAACTGAAGAACAGACAATAATGTATGGCACCAGATACCCCCCTGCAGCCACTCCAATGTCCCATTACCTGGCTACTTCACCCCATTTACCATAAACACTAATGTGCATACTGCTTTACTTCTACAATGATTATTTGGATTTTATTTTTACATTTTATAGCACAATGCACAAACACTAATAGACATCAGCTAAACAAAGCAATACTGCCGCACAGTGAAGGCAGACTTAGCATTAAAACGTCTCTGCCATTGAAACACACATTCATTGAGACAGCATTGGAACCCACACGGCCACGCAGCATCCAAAGAAAATGCATCTGGCCAGTGGTGGGTAAAGATTACCTCTGGGCTGTTTTCAAATCATAGGCCCCTTGCACTCAAAACAAGAAACATATATGTGTTCTCTGATACACCTTCCTGACTTTATCAAATGATATTCATTGTATAATACAGCACACATGTTAGGCTTAGAGCACATTTTAAATTTATTGCTTGAACATTTTTCTAGTAGACAAGGAAACAAAATGCATGAACCAATAATGACAAAACTGCCCAATTCAGAACATTTCCATCATAAAAGTCTACTTCCACACACACACACACACACACACACACAATCTATATATATATATATATATATATATATATATATATATATATATATATATATATATATATAATGACAGTAGTGTAAGCCAATTTCAGTTTTTTGCTTGACTTACTCTGATTTGTGTTATCAGACCAACTCAGTAGCTGTAAATGCACAACAAAATAAACTAGGTGAACTGCATGTTTTAAGACTTCCAATTTTTAGTCCAAGTACTCACAGACCCTCTCCTACATTCATCCTGAAGCATCAAAACTATCATTGTAATCCAGGTGCTGTGGCCACTCTTGCCTCTCCACTGTCTGCAGTGGAAAAATGTGTTTTATCATGAATGCTGGAAGATGTACTGTACTTGTTTAAAATATTTTTCTTATAATGCAGCACAGAACATCAGAATTATGATTTTCTGTTTCTGAATTTGGGTTAATGATATTTTTTGCTCTTTCCACTGAGGCACAAATGCCCTTGTGCATGACATTTTCTCACTTCTGTTGTATCTGTAGCTACACCCTTGACTTGTTACACCCACCCCCTTTAAAAGTACAACAACAAAGTACAGTATCATCAAGGCATCTACATACTGTGGGAGTTGAACCCACAGCCTTCTGCATCAAAAGCAAGTATCTAACCTGTTATGCTATTAGCATTGCAAGCAGACTCAGCATAAGAAACACTAAACTTTTCTTCCCCTGAAGCTCTCAGCTCCTTGTAAAATCCACTCGACAGTCAACTGTATCTCTCAACTTTGTAGCACAAGAAATTTGGAAAAAGCCCAAATTTATCGGGGAGGGACAAAAGCCCATAAACCAGACAGGGGCACATTTTAAACATTGCTTGTATAATTTTGGAAAGTTGCTAGAATAAATTTTGTGTTACCACCAAGTAACTGCCAAGTCTTGAAGCTAGGACCCTGTGCACTACAGTCAGAGTAACATACCACTATGCCAAATCAGTGGTTTCCTGAATGATAGGAAGACTGAAACTCAAATGGCTATCATTTTGTGAATTCAGTTCTCACTTCTCACCATAGCTCTCAACTTCTTAGCCCAAAAAATCTGGACAAAGCCAATAATGGGGGAATATAGAATTCAGTTCTCACTTCTCACCATAGCTCTCAACGTCTTAGCACAAAAGAACCTGGACCAAGACAATAATGGGGGAATACAGCCCCAAATATAGGGACAAATGTCAAATACTGATCTTATAAACTTAGAAAATTGGTAGAATAAAAGGTTTTGTGTTAACATTTATTTTCTGAAGAATATGAAGTCTGAAATTCAAATGCCTCCCATTATTTAGTGAAGTCAATCCTTCACTGATCTGATACAAAAATGCAGAAAACCACTGATTTTATGAG
The DNA here is from genome assembly GCF_019279795.1 of Protopterus annectens. Lineage (NCBI taxonomy): Eukaryota > Metazoa > Chordata > Ceratodontiformes > Protopteridae > Protopterus > Protopterus annectens. Next base: position 120,745,336 of record NC_056744.1, on the reverse strand, counting down.
GAACAGAACAACAATATGAGGCAGAAATCTGGAAGGTTTTCATGAGTGGTGGTGGTTAGGGACTTTAGGATCTTGTTAACTGCACACACACACACACACACACACACACACACACACACACACACACAAACGCACCTCTGCTTACAACGGCTGCAAAATACGGCTGCTGCTATGAACAGCATGGGCATAATACAACAGTCTGAGGCTCTCAGCATAATAACGGCTGCTACAAATGACAGTCTCAGCAAAATAAGAAGTGGCTGCAGTCCCCACGTCCATAACCATTCCATTGGCTGGAGCACCATTATTCTTCTTCAGTTCTGTTTCCCTTGCTACTTGCCTGAAGTATTTATGTGAGCTCTTGAGCTCAATTCTGACAGGCTATAGCTGACTTCATTGTGCACATAACATCAGGTCAAACAGCCGAGAAAAAAAAAATTAAACTAAAAAGCCGGGAAATTCGGAAATTAAGAGGTGCCACTCAGGAATCGTGGCACCCCAAATAATGATTTGTACCCCAAAACTTGGTAAAAACTGAGTAATTCAGTATGGTTGGGAGGTATGCAATAGTGGTGGCAGTGGCCGCCAAAAAGGAACTCGCTGATGAGAGCCCCACTGTCCACCAACCTAACCGAGAGTCTTGGATGATGGGCAGATTTGGAAAGCGGGTCTATGCTTCATCGACCTTCACCCTACGTTCCTTAAATTTCAAGGCACACTTTACCAGACTCCAGAGGGATCTGATTAAGGAGGGATACCCTCGCTGGAGCTGTGTCTGATGAGGTGCGGGATAGAGTTGCCTCTCAACTGGCACCCTGGAGTCTATATCGAACTTGTTTATGTGGCTCATCACACATGCAGCAGCCGAGGGGACAACCAGAACAGCAGGTTCAGGCATTGAGATAAGGCGTCATACCTGAATGCATTTGTGTGAGTTCACAGAGCCTTTCAAGTCTTCCTTTATCAATGCTCCTTTTGACAGATCATTGTTGTTTGGCCCCAGAGTCAAAGACACACTAGCCAGGTACGAAAAAGATGGAAAGGCCCATTCTATTGTGGGAATTAATTTTTCTACCGTCAGCAATCCTACTCTAGGAATCAGAGGAGCGAGAAGATGTGGTTCAAGAAGTTCCAAAGGCCTTTTCAGGATACGCATGGCAGTAGCTCCCCTCAGGGCAGAGGGGGGAGTTCTAATGGAAGATACCCATCCTATGGCAGGGGTGGCCCAGGAAACAGGGTTCCAGAGATTTCTTTTCTGTACAACCTTACCAGCGCTCCTGAAAGGAGGCCTGATTGCTTACCTCTGGAAGCAGTTGGAGGAAGACTTTCACTGCTCCAGACAGCCTGGCGACTAATAACTTCTAATACTTGGGTGCAGAAAATCATTACCAGAGGTTATCATATCCCTTTTTTTTCTTTTTCCAAGATCTATACTTCCGTTTTTAGAAGAAAATGATTGGATCTGCTCTGTAGACCTTCCAAGATGCGTATTACCACAGAAAAATGGGCAAACACTCCAGAAGGTTTCTCCGCTTTCGGCTAGGATCTAGTAATTTCCACTTTAGAATGCTGCCCTTTGGTCTCACCACATCCCCCAGGATCTTCACCAATGCATGGCAGCAGTCACATCTCACTTAAGACTACACGGATTCTGTGTGTTTCCTTACTTAGATGACTGGCTCCTCACCACCCCCACCAGTTGTCTACTGCTTCAAGCCACAAATGCCATCCTGCATCTTTTCACCTCTTTGGGCATCACTGTCAACAGAGAAAAATCCCAGCTGACTCTAACACAAGATCTAGAGTTTATAGGAGCCTGCCTCAGTATAATCTCTTGCGCAGCTTCTCTCCCTCTTCACAGACTACAAAAGATAAGGTCTCAAGTACAATTCATCATAGCCAAAGACAAAGTCCCCATTCTGCTTGTCCTCCAAGCCTTAGGGTCTATGGCAGCAACCATTAGCTTAGTACCTTTGGCAAGACTTCACATGAGACTACTTCAGTGGCTCTTAGCTGCACAATGATCCATCCTAACACATCCGATAACTTATCCCATTTTAAAAACAAGTTACTGCAAGAAGGATCTGTCCTGCTGGATACAGTCATAGGAAATTCTTCTGGGCCATCTCTTTATTCCCTCTCAGCCCAAGGCCATAGTGACCATGGACACCACCCAGATTGGGTTGGGGGGCATTTATCTGGTAAGAACAGGCCAAGGCTCTTGGTTTCCTCAAGAGGCCAATTTGCACATCAGTGTCCTGGAATTGAGGCCAGTGCTCTTAGCATTGCAAGCCTTTCAATCTGTCCACCCTCCAGGGACAGTTGCAACTCAGTCAGACAACATGTCAGTGGTTTGATACATCAACAAACAGGTTGGAACCAGATCTTACCCCCTGTGCTGGGAAGCTTGGAGAATATGGCAACGGGGGATATCTTCCAACAGCTTTCTAGTTGCAATGCATATCTGGGAAAGCTCCAACATGATAGCGGACAAACTGAGCAGATGCATTCTTCTGCCTCATGAGTGGTCTCTCAATCCAAAGGTGGCGATGGAAATTTTTTATTGATGGGGCCAGCCTTGCTATGAACTCTTTACTTCCCCAATGAACAATAAATGCAGTAGCTATTTTGCCCTAATCCCCCCTCAGGGGGAATCCCCAAGAGATGCTCCCCTTCTCGATTAGCCCTTGAATCTTCTCTGCTCCTTCCACCTCATTCCCCTGTTCTTAAAGAAAGCCCAAAGGTTGAGAAGCAAAGTGAACCTCATTGCACCCTTTTGGCCCCGACAAGTCTGGTTCCTCTTTCTTTGGCCTCACCTAAGTCACTGTCCATGGATGCTGGACCCAGTTCCAGACCTGCTGTCTCACCCGCAAGGACTGGTGCACCCCAGCCTTCACATTCTCAAGCTTACAGCTTGGTTCCTCCAATTCTATTAGTTGCCAGACACAGTAATTTAGTTTCCTCAGTACAAAAAAATTCTTCTTGTTTCTCATAAACCATCCACTAGGAAACTCTATCTTAGCAAATGGAAGAGATTTTCAATTTCATCCTGTACAAATAATCTAATCCCTTTTCGACACCTGTTGAGAAAGTTTTAGAATTTTTAGCTTCCCTTTTATTTTATTTATTTATTTATTTCAGTTTGGTTACCGGGGAAGTCCACTGGGCCAGTGGTTTGCCCATTTTCAGTGGAGGCCCGGGGAGAAAAGCTCCAGTAAGCAATACGGTTACAAGGTTACATAATGCAATGGTAAGTACATACATAAATGGATACAAAGGTTACATAATGCAGTGGAAAATACATATATGCAATCAGGTACAGGGGATAAATTGGCATTGAAATACAATTTTGACATAGGTAGCACAGTTTGTAGGTATTTACATTCAGGACAGTAAGTTTAGATTGACTGGACAATAAGTATATATGACTTAGTTGATATTTATAATATATACAATACTTGGAGTCAAGAGAGAGAGGATGCTTAGTCTGAGTATGTTAGCTTAGGTTTAATTAGGATAATAGAAAGAGGTAATAGTGCAGAGAAAGCAGGAGAATGAAGAGCTCAAAGGGGAAATTCTTAAGATAGTTATGTAGGGTGAAAGCAGGAGCATTTACGTTTAGTGGATAGGTAAGAGAAAAGTAATGTTTTGAAGGATTCAGAGTTAGGTGTAGTCCTGAGTGAAGGAGGGAGAGAGTTCCATTTTTTGCCAACAGTGAAAGAGAGAAGGTGTTGGCCTGCAGGGCGTTTGGGTTTGTAGACAGAGATTAAATTTTGGTGTTCAGATCTCAAATATCTGGTTGGGATGTAAGGGGGAAGAATGTTTGTTAAGGCTGGGCATTTATCTGGATAGAATATTAATTTGTGGGCAGTGGTTAGTTGGAAATAGTCTTGGAGGTTTGGGAGTTCCAGCCAGTTCAGAGATTGTAGGGTTAGGCAGTGGTGAGTAGAGGTTTTGGATTTAGTTGCGAATTTGGAGATTTTATTATAGCAAGTTTCGAGTTTAGAGGTGTTGGAAGAAGATATGTTAGTTAGTAGAGGGGCTCCATAAAATAGAGAGGGTAGGAGGTAAGTATTAGCAATAGTTTGCCTTGCAGAGTTAGAGAGAAAGCGGTTATTTCTATAGAGCATGCCTAGCTTTTGATGGGTTTTCTTGATGTTTTGTTGGATGTGGATATCAAATTTAAGGTGTTCGTCTATGGTAATGCCGAGGAGTTTTGCGGAAGGGACCACTTCTATGGCAGAGTTGCTTTGGTTAAGGACTTTGAAAGCATTCTTGTCGAAGGAGAAGTTTCTGGAGGGAGGAAACAGCAGAATTTTAGATTTGTTAGAGTTGAGTGAGAGATGATTTTGGTGCATCTAGTTTTCGGTAGTGGAAAAAGCTGTTTGAGTTTTAGTCAATAGTTCAGGAAGGTTGGAGGCAGCACAGACTAAGGTGGAGTCATCTGCATATTGGATAACTGTTGTATCAGGGATGATTGAGTGAAGGTTGTTAATGAAAATGTTGAAAAGCATGGGTCCGAGGATGGACCCCTGGGGAACACCGGTGGGTGTTGGCAAGAAAGAGGAGGTAGAGTTCTTCCATCTGACAGCTTGAGATCTGTCAGATAGGTAACTGGAGAACCAGGAAAGGGTATCAGGGGAGAGATGAAGGTTAGAGAAATGAAAGAGAAGGTGCTTGTGGGAGATGGTATCAAAGGCTTTGGAAAGGTCTAGCAGTACTGTGGATACTAGAAATCCAGAATTGTGTGCTCGATTTACTGTGTCTAAGAAGGATAGTAAGGAGGTAGTGGTGCTGTGGCCAGGGCGGAAGCCATGCAGGGTGGGAGTTAAGAGGAGATTCTGAGTTAAAAAAGGCATAAGTTGGTGATGGACACATTTTTCAAGTATTTTTGATAATGGAGAGAGTATGGCAATTGCGCGGAAATTAGAGATATTGTAGTTTTTGCCTCCTTTGTGTAGAGGTAGAATGAAGGCATATCACCAAAGTTTGGGTACATAAGACTCTTTTAAAGATATGTTAATTAGGATGCTGATAGGGAAAGCAATACCATCAGCAGCAGTTTTGAGGAAGGAGGAGGGTAAGTTGTCTGGGGCATTTGAGCAAGGCTTTAGTTTTGATAGGAGTATTTTTATGAAAGTAGTTTGTACAGGTTTGAGTTGGAAATTAAGCGTACAGTTACTAGGGGTGCTGGGAGTAGAGGAGAGAGAGTTGGATGGATTATTGTTGGGAAAATATTTGGTTAGATTAGCTATGGATTCTGTAAAGAATGTGTTGAAGTGAGAGCTTAGCTCTGAGTCAGTTAAGCTAGGGTCAGGGCAGGGATTATTCCTAGATCCTGGGTGGAGTAGGGAATTAATAGAGTTCCAGAATTGTTTAGGATTCTTGTTATTACTGGACTGAAGTTTATTGTAGTAATTTTTTTGTTTGAGATGATTAGTTTCTTTGCTTGGTTGTGGAGTTGGGTGTATTGAAATAAGGTAGAAGGCATCTTATTTTTTTGGTAGAGCTTCCAGGATTTGCCCCTGGAGTGCATGATTTGTTTAGTTTCTTGGATAGCCAAGGAGCAGAATTAGTCTTGATTCGTTTGTTTCTTGGTGGGGCTTGGGAGTTGAGGGTTTTTAGGAAGATAGAGTTAAAATATTCTACTGCATTGTCAAGGGGAAGAGTATAAAGGATTTGCCAGTTTATATATTTAAAAGTGTTTGAGAAATTTGAGGGGTTGAAGTTGCTGAAGAGATTGCGAGTGTGGATATAGTGGTGTTGGTGTTTAGTATTGTTGGTTGAGCGATGTATGAAAGCAGGGAGATGGTCACTGAATGTGTCTGGGATAGTACCAGAGAGAGTTATTTTATTTGGATGGGAGACTAGGACCCAGTCAATGATTGATCCTGGGGGTGGTGTTTGTTAGGGCGAGTGATTGTCTGTATTACTTGGGAGAAATTGTAGAGGTTAATGAATAAGGAGGGAGAAGGTGACTTGATTTTATTCCAATCAATATTAACATCACCTAGAATGTAGGTTTCGAAATTTATTTTAGTAGAGGCCCAGTGAAGAATATTTACAAGAGTAGAGATGTAGTCACCTGGGGAAATATATAGCAAGATAATGCAGATATTTTTATGTTTATTTAATTGTAGGAGACAAGCGGTTAGTTCAGTATTTTTGAATTTTGGAATTGGAGTTTGTAGAGGAATTAGAGAGAGAAGGTTGGAGTAGATTAGAGCAGAGCATCCACCTTTTCTGTTTAAACGGTCACTTCTATGGATTTGGAATCCAGGTGGTAGGATTTCGGAGTCAGCAATATGGGGTTTTAGCCAGGTTTCTGAGATGGCTAGGATGTCAGGTTGGTTGTGGGAAATCCAAGCTTGTATTTGGTGTATTTTGTTATTAAGGCTGTGGGCATTTATGGTGAAGAACTTAAGGGTGTTAGGACAGGAGGTAGAAGAAGAAGAAGAGGGAGGGGGGAGAGTGGATGTGTGAAATGGATGAAATGGGGGAGGGGAGGAGTTTGTTGTGAGGCAAGGGCCAGGGTTAGGATGGATGTCTCCAGATAAGGCTAGGTCATTATTGGGAATAACTTTTAGCTTTTTGGGTTTATTGAGAAGGAAGCTGTTTGCGGCTAGTAGTGATTGAAGAGTGAAGGTATTTGTTGTGGTGGAGAGGAGTTTGGGGAGGAATAGGTGTAGTAGGCTAGGAGAAATGAGAGGGTGTTATTGTATGGAAGTGGGATGCTAGAAATGGTTTTGGGTGAGTGCATGGGATGGTTTGAGAAGGAGGTAGGCATAGGGGTGTTTTGGAAGAGTAAGAAGTAGCGGATTAAAGAGGAATTAGTAGCACAAGAAGGGAGCATGAGACAAGGATAGTATAAATGGTATGGGAAGACATACTAGGAGAATGTGAGGAAAAAAAGAAGGGAGCGATGTATGAGGAAGTTTACATGTTAATAGAGGAGAAGAGGTAGATGACGTAGAGGGGGAAGTACGTCTTTACAGGGAGAGAGAGAGAGACTGAGTAAGTAGGATAAGGTGGGTTAAGGGGTGTAGGGAGGAGTAGGAAAGGGAGGGGAGATAAGGAGAGGAAAGTGATTAGTTAATTGGTTTGGGTGGGAGGGGTTAGTCAGGAATAAATGTAGAGGTACTGGGGGTGGGTGGGAATTGGGGACAGGGTAGGGGAACGGAGCGGGAAGAGCCAAAGGATGGAGGAAAAAGGGAGGAAAACAATCAGTGGAGTGAGAGCCAGAAGGTGAGTTTGCACGGTTATGTTAAGTAAAAAGACTGACAACAAGTCAGAGTTATGGTTAGAAATGAAAGAGAAATAGCAGTCGAAGAAGGTCAGAGGCTATGTGGGATAAGGATGGGTAATGGAAGTGTGGAGAAGTGGAATGGGTAATCCAAGGAGAATAGTGAAACTGAGATCAGTACGAGTTATGTAAGAAGTAAATGGGGGAGATAAGGAGTGGAGTAGGAAATAAACTAGAGACAGCAGAATGGTGGGAGGCTGCCACCTAGTGGGCAGTCAGATTAATACAGCAGAGAGCCCTATAGGGGAAAAATCCTGTTAGGTGAGAAGGAGTGAGCTTATGTACAGCAAGAGTGGGAGTAAAGAAATATAGAGGGGGAGTAAGGTTATTTTAAAGGACAGGAAGAGGCAAAAATATGTAAAATAGAGAGAGTAGGATAATTCAGTGGGCAAGAAGAGGGAGAACTTTGGCTGCTGGCTGACCTGGCAGGGAAGCGTACAGCGACCTACAAGAAAGTATGTACTACCTTCAAACTAGCAGAAATAGATATAGCACTACACATACTTTCACTGACAATGCCTTGTAGGGAGCTGGATGAGTTTTAGTTTTACAGATAAAATGTCCTTGTTTGAGGGTTCCTAAGTTTGGACTTCCAAAAGGGAACGCTCGGGAGATTAGAGCAGGAGAAACAGGAACACAGGCTGAAATATGCAAGGAAAGAGAAAAAAAGGGGTAATAAAGCATACAGTACAAGACTCAGGAGTTTATAATCAGGCAGTTAAGGCATACACAGTAAGTTTTCAGTTGAAAATTGGTTAAAGCAACTCTAAGAAGAAATGTTTAAGTTAAACATATTCAAATACCAATATAACACAAATTAACAAGGCACAGACAGAGTAAGATATGATTAGTAGTAGGCACAGCACACAGATTAACTAAGCAATAGGGTCTGAATATCTAAGTTACAGTCCTGAAATGAGTGAAATGCATTAATGTTTCAGGCAGGTTGGAGTATTAAACTTCAGCTAGAGCTTTAGCAACAGAGACAATATTCTGTTTACTCCAAGTACATATAAATACATTGGTTACGGACAGAGTGGCATTTTAAAGTGCAATAAGCACATTTCCGGTTAATTTCGATTAATGCAGGTCTTAAACAGCTTATTTCTTAACTAAATTAAATATCTCTAGGTGGTATCTTGTGAACAAGAGTTCTACAAAAAGTGAAGATAAGTTGTTTGTTAACCAGGCATAATCCGTGTGCAGAACGCAGAGTTAAATTGAGCGATTGCACAGTATTCAGATACAGAGTGGGGACTGAGGAGTTGAATTTCAGATAGACACCATTTCAGTGAGCACTGAGCAAAAACAAGCTCCGCTCAATATATGGATTCCGAGAGGTATTTTAAATGCAATGAGCACTTTCCCAAATTGATTTTTATTTAACTCCGCATGCAGAGCACTGGGAATAGTAGTGCGACTGCATAGAAATTGCAAATTTAAATGCAACGAGCACTTCACCAAATTGATTTAGGTAGCACAAGCCCCAAAACGGCTGTTATTTTAACTCCGCGTGCAGAGCACTGGGATATTAGTGTGACTGCACAGAATTCGGAGTGCTACCAGCACATTTACCAGTTTCTTTATGAAGCACAAGCCCCAGACGGCTGTGTTGTTGACCTTATGTGCAGGGTGCTGGTATACTAATGCTTCTGCACAATATTCAAGTCCAGATAGGGATGTAGCAGTTTTAGCATGGATAACACAGTTACAGGTAAACAGCTAGCACACTTTCACTTGAGCGACACAAGCCCCGCACAGCTGTTGCAGGAGCCTCATGCTAATCAATAGCAGCCTGAGCATTTAAACTACATTTCCTTTAGGGAAATTCTGACAGTTACCAAATAACAGCTATCTAGCACAGATTTAATTATACAGTTTAAAAATATATAGCAGTAAATATAAACTTAAGCAAACACAGTTTAAGCATCAGAAAAAACACACAAGCTTCTAACAGCAAATCAGCAGAGACCACATGCAAAGCGCTACACTAAGTGAACGTTTACACCGGAGAGCAGATGTACACGCGGTACACTATTCAAGCTGACCATTAAAGGTTGGCACAAACAAAATGCAGTTTACAATTTTGTTTAAGCAATTAAGACTTACAAAAGATGTACATACAGTAGGTAGATGCGAACACCGGAGCCAGGGATGCGTAGCAGCCAGGGGCAGGAGTGAAGTTTTAAAGATGGCGCCTCCTTAGATGGGAACGCTAAGTAAAGTGTGGGGAAGGAAGTTAGACAGAGGGGGGAGGAGTGAGAGGGCTGAAAGGGGAGGGAAAAGAGTGATGAGAGCTATTGCAGACCAGAGCAGATAGAAATGAACTGCAGCAGGTGAGTTGGTGTGAGTAGAGACAGGCAGAAGAGTGGGGAAAGAGGGTAGAGGGGAGTAGAGTCTGGTAAGGAGAGGATTAAATATCCATGAGGGTATAGGGTCTGGATCAGGAATGCTAGGCAAGGAGAAGAGGGGAGAAGGAGAATGAGCAGGTTTACAATGGAAAGGAATAGGGAAGAGAGAGAGGAGAGCCAAAAGACGTAGAAAAAAGGGAGGAAAACAATCAGTGGAGTGAGAGCCAGAAGGTGAGTTTGCACAGTTATGTTAAGTAAAAAGACTGACAACAAGTCAGAGTTATGGTTAGAAATGAAAGAGAAATAGCAGTAGAAGAAGGTCAGAGGCTATGTGGGATAAGGATGGGTAATGGAAGTGTGGAGAAGTGGAATGGGTAATCCAAGGAGAATAGTGAAACTGAGATCAGTACGAGTTATGTAAGAAGTAAATGGGGGAGATAAGGAGTGGAGTAGGAAAGAAACTAGAGACAGCAGAATGGTGGGAGACCGCCACCTAGTGGGAAGTCAGATTAATATAGCAGAGAGCCCTATAGGGGAAAAATCCTGTTAGGTGAGAAGGAGTGAGCTTACGTACAGCAAGAGTGGGAGTAAAGAAATATAGAGGGGGAGTAAGGTTATTTTAAAGGACAGGAAGAGGCAAAAATATGTAAAATAGAGAGAGTAGGATAATTCAGTGGGCAAGAAGAGGGAGAGCTTTGGCTGCTGGCTGACCTGGCAGGGAAGCGTACAGCGACCTACAAGAAAGTATGTACTACCTTCAAACTGGCAGAAATAGATATAGCACTACACATACTTTCACTGACAATGCCTTGCAGGGAGCTGAATGGGTTTTAGTTTTACAGATAAAATGTCCTTGTTTGAGGGTTCCTTAGTTTGGACTTCCATAAGGGAACGTTCGGGAGATTAGAGCAGGAGAAACAGGAACACAGGTTTCACTGACAATGCCTTGCAGGGAGCTGGATGGGTTTTAGTTTTACAGATAAAATGTCCTTATTTGAGGGTTCCTTAGTTTGGACTTCCAAAAGGGAACGTTCGGGAGATTAGAGCAGGAGAAACAGGAACACAGGTTTCACTGACAATGCCTTGCAGGGAGCTGGATGGGTTTTAGTTTTACAGATAAAATGTCCTTGTTTGAGGGTTCCTTAGTTTGGACTTCCAAAAGGGAACGTTCAGGAGATTAGAGCAGGAGAAACAGGAACACAGGAAAGGATGTATATACAGTAGGTAGATGCGAACACCGGAGCCAGGGATGCGTAGCAGCCAGGGGCAGGAGTGAAGTTTTAAAGATGGTGCCTCCTTAGATGGGGACGCTCCTTTTTGATCAAGAAGCTTTTGCTTCCACTACTAAAATTCACTTAGTGGCCATTTCTAATTTCCACAATGGCTATGATGGCCAGTCTTTAATTTCCCATCGCTTATGCAAAGTTTTTTTTAAAGGTGCCTTGCGTCTAAAGCCCCCAATCAAGGACTCTATCAAGATCATGGGATCTAACTCTGGTTTTGCAATCTTTGGTACTCCCACTCTTCGAACCAGCAGTGACTTGCCATCTCAAAAATATGTCACGGAAAACTCTTTTTCTAGTAGCCATTATATCCGCCAGAAGAGTTTCTGAGATTCGAGCATTGTGTGAAACCACCATATCTGATTTTTCATAAGGATAAGGTTTCATTGAGGATCACCCCTTCCTTTCTTCTTAAGATGGTCTCAGAATCTAATATTAATCAAACTATTGATTTGCCCATTTTCTTCCTCAGCAAATGTGAATATTGTTTGCATTTACTAGATGCTCATAGACAATTATGTTTCTATCTTGACAGGACCAAAGAGTCTAGAAACTCGGACCAGTTATTTGTTTCCTTTTCAGGTCTACCTCTAGGAAAGCCCGTTTCAAAAGTTACCTTATCAAGATGGCTAAGAGATTGTGTTACCTTCATTTATAATTGTAACAACCAGAAGATATCTGTGCAGTTCCACCAGATCAATAGCCACGTCAGCTGTTTTCCACTCCAGGGAATCCATGGATGAAATATGTGCAACCGCAACATGGGCTACTCCACATACCTTTATCACTCATTGCAAATTGGATATAGTCTCCCTGGGAAGAGCATCCTTTGGCTCTATAATTATCAGGAATATCCTTCCATAAGGCCACTCAGGACCTAAAGTAGCTGGGGACTCTGTTCCATTAGTCAAGAATGAATGAAGATTGACAACATCAGATAAAGAAGTTATGTACTTAGCGTAACGTTCCATTTGTGTTGTCGAACTCCATTCATTCTTGTTCATTCTTGACATCCCACCCTCTTTCCCCTTCCTACAGATTTCCTGGAGGATTGGACACTTGTTCTGGGAACCTATAGGTTTCACCTTGGACATGGCTTCTACCTTTGCATCTGTACTTTTGTCGTGCTATTTAACTGCAAACTCAGTCTGCGGTAATGGAGAGATGGGCATTCATTGTAGATAGAGTCTTAGCTCGAGAGTTATTTTGGCTGATGCAAGTTGTATAACAGCCAACCCGGTTCCGAGGATCCTCCCATTCATCAAGAATAAATAAAGCTTGACAACACAGATAGAATGTTATGGTTAGTACATAATTTCTTTTTTTTATTTCTTTAACTTCTCCATTACTAATCCTCTTTTCTACTTTTAGTCTTTGTTTTCTTATGTTTTGTATTCTACAATTTTCCATGTCTGGAATTCTTTGCCTGTATTTTTCCTTCAAATATTTTTGGTGCTGGTCTTTTTGTATTGATTACTTTTGCTTTCTAGAAATATTGCAACATATTAAATCTATTTTTCTTTGACATGTCCATATTGCTTCTTCAGATGTCTCCTGCTCCTCCTGTTTCTCCTTACTTGGGGGACTCCCATTGTTTCATCACGCTGTGATGTAACCTGCATTAGACTTTTTACACTAAATCCTTCACTACGCAAGTATTCTGTAACTTCATCTTCTATTTTTTTTTAACTTCTACTTTACTAATCAACTTTTCTACAATACCTTTTTGTGATCTTATTTTTCTGTTGAGAATTTTTTCCATATCTGGATGCCTTTGCTTGTATTTCTCTTTGAATATCTTTGAGGGCTGCCTTTTTTGTGTTAATTAATTTAGCTTCCTCCTTTGCATAAATATTACACCATGTCAGACTGCTTTTCTTTCTCACATCCATATTTCTTTTTTATACCTTTCAAGTGTGCAGATTTTGTTCTTTATATTTTTGCTCTTCCTCAGTTGCTTCTTTTTCCAAATGGCCCAAGGTTTCTTGGTCTGTATAACATTTTTCATAAAGCTGTTGTATTAATGAGCAAAAATTTGTATTTGAAGCTTCTGTCAATTTTTCTTCTGGAAGTATTTTTCTTTCCTCTAATTTCTCTCTCTTAATCTTCTTTGTATATCTTATATCTGGAAATTTTGGACTTTTTGCATAGTAGTAACAATACATAATTTCTTTCTTATCCTCAACAGTCCACTCTGTCATCTTTATGGCTCTTTTTTGGCCTATCAGTTTTTGTGATTTTTGTGGACTGCTACTTCCTTCTACAACAGGGAGTCCATCCTCCCCCTAGACCTGGCCCCATTGTAGGAATATTTCCTTGTCTTGAAGATACTACACTGTCATTTTTTCCAGTCCTGGCACTAGTGCACTTGCCAGGATTGGACACTTTTTTATCCTGGGTCTTGTGCACCCAGCTATCTTTTTTACTTTTTAACCTAATTCTGTCCATGATATATGCCGTATAAAATATAGTCTATATATCAGTGTCATCTTGGTGAGAATTTGTGAAAAACAGGGTCCGCCTCGTGAAGGTACTTACCAAGAATTGAGGATGAATTAAATTCCAGCAATACTACTCTCCTTTGCTTGCTGGCTTATTTCTTCATTTGATTGTTACAGTGTGGTGTGATCAGTGTGAGACAAGACAAAAACACAAGCTCCCAGTAGTCACTTGTAGACATCCTTTATTATGGACAGTCCAACTGGAGGCCTCACTCTGGGTACAGAAGTTTCTTTGCAGTGGCCCTCTATGTTTAATTTACTAGAAGTGTTCTTAAAACTGACCAGAGGGCACTGAAGCCACACCCTAGGTATCACCAGTTATTGCCATACATGCTTGCTGGTCACCGATCCCACCCCTACATTTCATAGTGTGACAATCTGCAGGCCTTACACAAGTGTTGTCGCTGCCAGACTTAAATACTGGCATTCTTTGAGCAGAAGCATTAAGGGTTAAAACACCAGCAGAGCCGTAATTCCTACACAGACATGAGACAGTGCAACATAGGTGTGGTTACACTGAAGCTTTACAACAAGTGCCAAAACTCTGCCAGTCATATAAAAAAGTTTGTTTCTTAAGTCTTAAAGGTGTACTAGTGTGGGAGATAAGAGCTATCCCTTTTCATTGCAGCATTCACAGCATGATCATAGCTAAAATGTAGTGACCTTCAGGAACAACTCCACACTGTATGAAGAAAATGACACTGTAATGGACACTTGCAGAAATGCAACTATATTGAAAAAATGAAAAAGAAGAGAAGAAAAATGCGCTGCCCACAAACTAGCACACATCACACTAAAAATAAAAACTGGGCAATAGTGCTTATAGATATAAAGAGTACAAGGTCATAACAACACAATCCTCGTTATGCCTCCCAGCAAAATTCATAATACACACAGTACTGAAAATACAATTAAAAGCATCTAGACACGATTGCAGATGAGCAAATCTCATATACAAGATGCTAATTTGATCTCTGTAAGGAAGAGCCGTAACTTGTAGGAAGCATTTGAAATTTTATATTTACTAAACAGTCACTAAATAGCATTAATATAGCAATTAAGTGTCCACTTTTACAGGAAAACACCTATGAGCAACTCAGGAAACATTTGGCAGCATATATAGAGTATTGTAAATCCTCATAACAGTAACAAGCATTCAACAAATAATTCAGTACAAAGCATGGTGCAAGCAAAAAAAATGTACCTGCCTTACTATAACCTTCCTACCAAAGAACCAATGTGGAGATGCAGTGGTATGAAAAGCCAAGGCATCTCTATAAAGAAGGTGTTAAAGTAGGTGTGTGGGCAGGAGTGGAAAGTCAACAACAGATACTGATAACATGAAATAAACCAACAAGAATGTGAAATACAGTATTTAGGCTGTTCATGAGCAGCAATTGTAGTTTCACTGTTGCCTGGACAAGAAGTAAACAAGAAATTTAGTTCAAATTACTTGAAGAGTAACCAGCAGAAAAAAACTTCAATAAATGTTTTGGAGTAAACTGCAAATCATGAAATCAGCACAAAAATTACAGCAAATAATACTGTTCGGTAGCTAGAATCGACATTAATCCTAAACAAAAAAGCAGCAAAAAGAAAGAAGATCAGATGAGAAAAGCATGTCAGAAGCTGTGACAATGTCTATAGCTAAGCACATAACTGAATATGTGTTAACTGTAACTAACCAGCATAAAATGTGGTGTATCCAGCAAAGGCTCTGTATTGTTTGTTGTACTTGTGTGTATGTGTGTGTGTGTGTGTGTGTGTGGGGGGGGGGGCACTTCCCAATGCGGTGTTCACAGTAGGATCCTAGATTAAACTATTGATCTTCAGCATCAAACTCCTCTAGGAACAGGCACAAAATGTGCACAGTAAGAGTTTTACATACTTCTGTATGATCATTTAATGATTGTAACTACATGCTCGATAGTTTGCTTGCACAGCACACATCGACTTTTTCCAGGTTCTGTTTTGATTCCCTCAATAATCTGTTTGTTGTATAGTCATTTATTATACCACAGACTACTCCATCTTTGATTAATGAATAAATTAGTTGGCCAAAGTCATAGCCATGTGCTCTGTGTATTAAGTCAGTCTTTTGTGTATCAACAATTTATTGCACATCTTGGTTTTTGGTAGAGTGAATATTATGCATAAGTTATATTCTGCTTTGGCTTGGAGTATGCTTGGAATTTAGCTTTCAGCACCGGCAAGCTGCTTGTTTCCTCATCTTTTAGATCGAACACCTGGAATACCTTAATGACTTCCTCACTTGTGACATGATGAAACATGGTGCACTGGCCTTTCACTTGTCCATCACTGGGGCCACTCACAATGAGATACATCTCAAATCTTTGGATCCAAGACTTTCATTTTTCTGACAGCTCTAGAACCATTTTAAATTGCACAGATGCCATCTGAAACCAAAAATTGAAAATCAGTCGTCTCAAAAACTGAACTTTGAGATGTAAGCTTATGTTTCAGGGAGATTGCAAGTAAGGGGCTTTCCATCATGCTAATATGAATTTATTGTAATGAACTGCATTGCAAAAAAAAAAAGAAAAAAAAAACAATGAACATACACAGCAAGCTGCTGTTCACATCAACACAGCATTAAAAGCAAGGAGATTGGGTGCAGTAAAAACAAATTATGGTGGTAATCATAGCCCAGGAGTTTGCAGTTAGATAGAGATTGTTTGCAAGAAACACCACTACAAGTATATGCAAATAAGCTAAATGCTGGGTATTAATGCTGAGTAAGGGAAAGCTAAGGTGTTTTGAAAAACATGCTCATTTAGGGCAGAAGCATAAAGTAAATAAAGTAAAGCTTTAAGTACATATGAAGTACTATGTGAAACCCTTGGGCTTTGTACTACTTCGTATTTATTTATTTTGGGCAGACAAGGCTATGCACAGTCACATTTAAAAGACTTAGGACAGGAGGCAGATTGTGCAGCTTTTATTATTAATATTTAAAAAAATATATAGGTGTTCAATATGTTTTATATAGGGTGTGATGATAGGAGGTACTGCCAGCCATGCCAGGAGAAATAGGGCAGTGGATGTATAACTTATGCCAGCATAGCTAACTGGAGTTTTGTAAAGAATTGTATATCATTTGCATATCAAACTGATTTATACAGACATATGTTTAAAATGCATTTATAAAGTTGCTTATGTTTAAAAATGTATTTGTAAAGTCGCTTGTGTTAAAATGTATCAACAGCGTTTTCGGGTCTATATGATGCTATCGAATAAACTAAATAGCGAATGCTATTTAGTCGATCTGATACTGTCGAAGTAGCAAAATAGCGAAGTCACGAAACAGTGAATTTTTTCCCAGGGAAAAAATTTGGTGAGCCATCTTCGGGACTTTGCCATTTCCTCCACTATGGTGTGATCTCGGAGTTGTTATATTTAAGTAGGGGTGGTGTGGGGGGCACAGCCCTCCCACTTATATTTGTGTTTAAGTTTATTTTTTTATTTTTTACGAAGCAGCAAATTTTTCCCTGGGAAAAAATTTGCTGTTCTGTTTGTTCGATATTTTGTTGTTTCGATATTATCGGTGCGATGAAATAGCATTCGCTATTTACATCGTACGATAGTATGATATAGACGAGTGTTTCCTGATGGACAGAAAAGAAATGTACATGCATTATTGTAACTGTTTAAATGTATACATTGAAACAGCATATACTGGAAGACAAAAGGTTAATCCAGCTGATTTAGAAAAAATATTCTTGAGATTAAATTACTTTATGGTTAAGCCATAAAGATTTTATCCCACAATTTTGAATGGAGCCAGAGACACAGTGTCTGTTCTAGAGAAGAGTTTGTAGCTCCTGTAGGAAGAGTGGAATCGTTTTATTGTTTTTTGGCTTCCAGATGCTCATGTATGTGTATTATTGACATGTAGGTACTAAAACTTTGGCAGCTTCTGGTGATTAGGGGTAGGGTGGGAAACAGAGTCAGATGACCAGATGTGTGTGATGTCATTCTAAAAGCCAGAAATAATATTTAGATAGTAGGAGATTAGATTGTTCTCAGCATTCTGTATTCTGTCTTGGATCTGGCAACATGGACCACTCACCCAGATCATCTTGCCTTGCTCTAATCTGTAAGTAGGAACAGTAATTATTTTAGTCAGTCAGTCAGGAATAGATAGTGAGACTAGCTAAATGCTGTTTTTCTATAACTGTGTGAAACTTTCCATCAGTGTTATTTTTAATACTTCCTTTGACTGAAACTCTGGTGTTTACTGTAATTTGATATTTAGTATTTTCATGTTCTTTTATTATTTATTATAAATATGTTTAAAATACTACAGTGGTGGTGCTGCGGTAGCGTTGTTGCCTCCCAATAAGATGTTGTCCTGTTCGATTTTCAGCTAGAGCGTCCTCTGTGTGGAGACATGAGTGAATGGGCGTACCTTCATTGAAGGTTGGGCATCAGGGCTGGCAACTCGGCACGTAAAAATCTACTGCCAATCATTAGCGGACCGGAGTTCCACTGTGGTGACCCCAAACCGGGAAAAGCCGAAAGATGCAAACATTAAATATGTTTAAACTTTTCATTGTGGCTGGTCCTTTTTTAAAAAAAATATTTAAGTTTTGAGAGTATTTGCACATATTTATTTGTTGATAACTGTGCCCTGTCCTGAAAGCCTGGATGTTTGGTCAACATTACCATTTGTCTCAATATTAATTTCACTCAGTATAATTGGGTACCCATTTAAGAGCCTTATAGTAACAGATTGGTGGGAGTGAAACTACCTTATAGTCTGGGCAAATTTGATAGAGCGGGTAATCTGTGCCAGCCTTTCCCAGGAGAGAGAGAGAGAGTGTGTGTGTGTGTGTGTGTGTGTGTGTGTGTGTGTGTGTGTGTGTGTGTGTGTGTGTGTGTGTGTGTGTGTGTGAAAATTAAATCTCAAGAGTGTGTGTGTCAGCTACTTGAGGCAGGGACATGAAGCACTGGTTTTACAGAAAGGGTGCTGGAGGACTTGGCTTGGACACTTGGCTGAGGTCTACAGATGTACCAGTGGAGAGTCTTACTGAAGACCTGGAAGGAGACAGATAGAGAAATCCAGACCCCAGACTGAGTGTGTTTCCTGTGTGCTCTTAGGGTAAATTGTGCTTGATGCAGAGAGGTCTGCATCTGAAATTACTGAGTGTATCCATTTGTGTTCCTTGTGAAACTCCCTCTCCAGTGTCAGTGGTTAGGATTCAGGCTCCTTGATTACTGGTCCAGAGTGAGGACATCACACAGGGTATCTTATTTGGACCATGATGGTTTCATTAAATAGTGGAAAGGGGGAGACAGGAAAGATTGAAAAAGGGAGACACAACAAAGAGGGAGGTACAGAAGGAACACATCAAGAAGGTTGTGCTAAAGGAGGTGGTACAGGATTGGCATTATGCCTTTGGCTGGGGATAGACGCCCGCTATTTTTCAAATATTTTTATATAATAGGCTAGATGTTCTTCATTCCACATTGCTGCAGTCCTAACACTTGGGGTAGTCCGCTGTCCCAGTCGGCCCGAATACCAAAGTATATGGCTGGCGCATTAGTCTGATGTCAGGGCGTCAGGGGTACAAAATCGCATGACGTCAGGGCATATCCTCAGTCTTTTGCCGCATGGTCCGATGCAGAAGCAGTTTTGCGAGTGCAGGTTGGCGTTCTGAAATTTTCTGAAGTCGGAGTTTCAGACCGAATCAAAGTTATATTTTGGTTTTTCTTGCCTCAGTATTTAACCGGATGTCAGAAAAAGTGAATAACTGTATTTCTTGTGGGAAACAAATACCTCATAGGGATTACCATACCTTGTGTATACCTTGTTTAGGGCCTGAGGTTGGATGTCGCTCTTGTGCTAGATTTAACAAACGCACTATAAGAGAAGATTAGACTGTGCCAGGTTAGTTTTGGGAAGCGTTGTAATTATAAAATGCCGTCGGATAAGGACAAAGCAGCAAAGCCTAGGTTGGAAGAACCGTCAGTCCCGGACGCCGGTTCTTTAGAAGGCTCAGTGGAGCCGGTGGTTCTGCCTGAAGTTTCTTTGGAGTCTCAGGGAGAGACTTTACTGTTACAAGATGTGTCCTCTCAGGAGGTAGGCCAGGCTGAAGGGGCTTCTCAGGTGGCTGTTCTCCCCTCTCTTCCTAAGGTGGTTAGGCCTCCCTTCTGTTTCCAAGGCTTCTTTGAGAGGCAGGCCAGGTTTAGCTTCAGTGGGGGTCTCTCCTAGTTCTTCAGGATCTTTGCCTAAGAAACATATGCTTAAAATGGCAGAAGATTTGATTACTATGATTAGAGGTTCTATGGCCTCCTGATAAGAGGCCTAGGGTGGAACCTGAGCTTGAGAGTTTTGAGCAGTGTTCGAGGCTTCTGAGTCTTGGCTGAAGACTTGCAGGAGTATCCTCCTTATTCTGATTCTGATGTGGATGATTCTACTCCTTGACTTCTCCTCCTGAGGATTTTTCTTTTCAGAGACTCTTCATTCCATGAGGGAGCATTTTAAATGGGAAGGTCAAGATTTCTCTGATTCCAGGAAGAGGCTTAGGGAATTTTGTTTTACCCCAGCATAGGCCTTTAGCTATACCTCCTGTTCTGGATGTGGTGGAAGATGTTTTGCAGAGGCTTCCTGAACCCTGATTCTTTGCCTCCTGCCCCAGTTAAACCAGACAGGTATTATAGGGTGCCTGAAGCTCATAAGTATCTTTTAAGAGTCCTAGGGCAGACCCAGAAACTGTTTCTCAGGGGCCTAAAGGTGTTAAGGCTTCTGTTGTTAAAAATCCTGTTCCTCCTGATAAAGAGGCAAGGGCTTTGGATAGATGGGGAAAGAAGGTGTATACTTCTTCCACTTTAGCCATGAGGGCTTTGAATTGCCAGTTCCACATGTTAAAATATCAAAATTATCTCCTTTCACAATTGAAGTCTAAGGTAGAAGCTCTGGCGGAAGGTATTGAGTGTAAAGAGTTGCAGGATTTAGTTCATGTGTCTGAACAGGTGGGTAAGCATTCCTTGCAATGTGGTTTTGATGCTGTGCAGGCCTCTTGGTGGCTGCCACTGGTTCTGTTCTTGGATCAGAATTTAGCTGAGCATGTTAAGACAAGGATTTTGGATGCTCCATTACAGTCTGACGTGTTGTTTGGTTGAAGCAGTTTTAAAGAAAATGGAGGACAAGGCTAAGTCTATGCAGACTGTTAAAGATTTTTTACAGGTTCAGCCTCCGAAGTTTAGTAGAAATTGGCCTACTAAGGGGCGGACATATCCTGCTTATGATTCCCAGTCTAGGGTAGGCAGAGCTCAAGGTTCTTTTAGGCCTAGAACGGGAGTTCACCTGCTCAGTCTTCTGGTGAGGGCAGGGGTCAGTCCTTTAACAGACCCAATGACCTGCCTTTTCAGCTGCCAGTGCTTTCTCGTCTGGCAGCACCTTTGGGAGGAAGGCTGGCACTTTTCAAAGAAAATTGGAGTTTAATTACCCAAGACAGATGGGTATTGGATATCATTCACCACGGTTACAGGTTTTATTTCCATACCTTGCCTCCTTTCAAAGGCATGCCAGACATCCCTCTCCTACAAAGAAAAGAGGCTCACACGGAGATTCCTCTGTTACTCCAAATAGGGGCCATTCAGCCGGTTCCTGTGCCAGAAATTTATTCTCGCCTGTTCCTAGTACCAAAGAAGGGGAACACGGAGACCAATTTTGGATTTATCTATCCTCAACACTTATCTGGACATTCCCAAGTTCAAAATGTTGACGTTACAACAGCTTTTACCTCTGCTGGGCAAAGATCACTGGATGGTAACTTTAGATCTCAAGGAGGCTTACCTTCATGTACCTATCAGACTACGTTGCAGGAAGTATCAATTCCCATTATCAGTTCTCTTCATTGCCCTTTAAGGTTCTGGCTCCAGTGATAGCTTACTTCAGGCTAAAAGGAATACAAATCTATCCTTACTTGGGCGACTGCCTGATTCTGGCTCAAGAAAAGGAAGACCTTTTACAGCATTTGGAATATGTGATAGCACTGCTAAGATGCCTGGGGTATTCTGTGAACGAAATAAAGTCCAGTCTAGTACCCTCTCAAGACATGTGCTTTCTGGGTGTGAGACTGAATACAGCAACCCAGATGGCCTTTTTAACCCGGACAAACAAAAGAATCTTTCCCTTTACTTCCATCAACTATCTCTTCAGTCCGGGCTGACTGCAAGGACAGTCCTTCAAGCCTTAGGGTTCATGGCATCTTGTATTCTGGTGCTTCCCAATGCCAAACTGCATATGAGGAAGCTGCAATGGTATCTCAAAATGTATGGACACAGCACTGCCAGGATTTGGACACTGTCATTCAAATAATACCTTGCATTCAAAAGGAATTTTTGTGGTGGGCTCAGGAATGTCACCTAAACAAGGGACTCTCTGTGACCTCAGATTCTAACGACAGATGCCTCAGACATAGCTTGGGAGCTCATCTGAATGGAAAGTGGGTACAAGACAAGTGGCCTGCCAGACTACAGCATCTACATATCAACATGAAGGAGATGTTAGCAGTCCAGTTTGCATTAATGGCTTTCAAGGAGTTACTTCTTCCAGGGCAGGTGTTGATTCTAACAGACAACACAACTGTCATGTGGTACATCAACAAACAAGGGGAACACATTCTTACCTCTATGCAGGCAAGCAATGATTTTATGGGAAACTGCGCACAGCTTGCAACTAACGCTCCAGGCAAGGTTTCTCCACAGAACTGCTTAGCAGATGTGTTAAGCAGGCAAATCATGGATCCCCGAAACTGGATCTTCATGTATTTCGAAATTGACAGTGTCATGGGGAACTCCAGACATAGATCTGTTCGCTTCTCCACTAAACCACCAGCTGCCAAAGTTTTGCACAAAGGTTTCATCACACAGCTTGGAAGGTGGATGCTCTTTCTTTCAGTTGGAAAAATCTTCATGTGTATGCCTTTCCACCTCTGCCTCTTCTTCCAAAGGTACTCCTAAAGGTCAGACAAGACAAGCCAAGGATGATTTTAATAGCTCCAGATTGGCCTCGGCAACACTGGTACCCATTACTGAGGAGTCTGGTAAGGAAGCCTCCATGGCCTTTACCTTTGATTCCGCACCTATTGTCTCAGAGGGACGGTCATCTACTCAATGTCAAGCTTCACTCTCTTCATCTAACAGCCTGGCATATTCTGTTTTGAAACATAGCAGGTCTCAACTTCCTCAACAAGTTTTGAATGTGATTATGGAAGCCAGAAGACCTAGTACAAGAAAAATGGAAGAGATTTTTATTTTGGAGTGCAGCAAAGAATTTGGAGGTTTCTGAGCCTAATTTGAGTGTGGCTCTTCAATATCTTACTGAGTTATTGGACAAAGGTTTGTCTTTCTCTTCCATAAAGATTCATGCTGCAGCAATTTCAGCTCACTATGATTGTGACCCACCATTGTTTTCTCATCCTTTGTTCAAGCAATTTCTTAGAGGGGCAAAGAATATAAGATCCTACTCCTGCTTGGGATCTCAATTTTGTGTTGGAGAAACTTACTCTACAACCTTTTTGACTGCTGAATTGAAATACTTGTCATGGAAGACTGCTTTTTGTTGGCCATTACTTCTGCAAGAAGGGTTTCTTTTGATTTTCCATAAGGATAGGGTATCATTCTAATCCTTCCTTTATGCCTAAGGTGGTTTCTAGTGTGGCTTTAAACCAAACTATTCATTTGCCTACTTTCTATGCAGATCCCCAAAATAAAAAGATTTTGTATTTAAGCAGGACTAAGGATTTTAGGCAGTCTCAGCAGTTGTTTGTTTCTTTGCTTTGAGTTCTCAGGGCAAGCCTGTGTCAAAACAAACTATTTCTAAGTGGATTGGGTTTTGCATTGCATTTTGTTATTCCCATCATGGCAAGGAGATTCCAGCTGGGATTAGGCCTCATTCCACTAGGGCTACTGCCACTTCAACAGCAGATATTTTGTTCAGTGCATACTTTCTCTAAGCATTACCACCTTCCTCTCTACTCTAAATCTAGGGCTGGTTTTTTTATGATTTGCCAGCCTCCCTTACCTCTGCTTTGGGATTCTACCCAAGTGTTAGGACTGCAGCAATGTGGAATGAAGAACATAGTACAGTTTTGTACCTACCATAAATGTAGATGTTGTGGTTGTGTGGGTGGGGTTATACTTTGTAAATCTGTATATATTGTATATATATTTGGTGCAGGAGTGTTTGGTGTTTTTGGTTTTGGCCTTGACTTTTAGGGTCTTCTGACATCTGGGGCAAGAAAAAGACTGAGATATGAGCGTCGTCATGGCTTGTTTTGTTTGTCCTCTGGCGTCAGACAGACTAATGCGTGACACGCCGTCCTCATACTCTTTATTGGTATTACTCGGGGGACACGAGCCGAACCCCCAAGTGTTAGGACTGCAGCAATGTGGATCTTCGAACATCTACATTTATGGTAGGTACAAAACTGTACTTTTGGGTAGGAAGTAGGTAAGAGGGTGTTGGAGAAAGGATAAGGGAAGAAGAAGTGCCAGCAGGAGCCTCTTTCCACAGAGCCTACATATATTACATTTGTATTTATACAAAGATATCACATAAACATTTCATATATTTGTATACAGATGTGGTTCTGTGTACAGATGTGTTTATGCTTTCATTTGCATTATTATAGTAAAATTACAGGTACATTTTTGTTGGTACACATATTTCTTCTAGCAAATAGCTTCAATTTTGCAATCTTCTTATATATATATTTTTAAACCTACGTTTAATATGACCCACAAAAAAAATAGTTATTTTATACCTACTATAGACCTCTGGCCTTCTCACCTATACCTGGTCAACCCACTCAGCCAGATGGTTGGTCCCGTGCTTCTGTAGGTCATCGTATCAATGTTGGCCAGAACTAATGATCCCTGTCAAGGATGAAAAGTGTTTACCCAACTCCTGCCAGATGTCTGTTTTACCATTTAGAACCTCTTGTGTACACTCCAATCTTTTCCAGCTATGACTCCCTGAGAAGGTAGACCATAATTTTGGTCTCTTTATCTGACCAGTTTGGAGCATGGCATCATGCCTTCACAAGCACTGACAATATTAGAAGTGTCAGAACTAGAATGAACAAAGTATGAGCAGGGCTATGGTTCACAGGTTTAGAACCAGTCCCTCTGGGGTGTGACACCACCATAATCAAACCTAGTTAACCATTAGAGCAGGTACTGTTATTATTGGCAAGTTTGGTTTAACCAAAAATCCTTTGTCACATACATTTTTTAAAGGAATACATTCACATTTCATTTATATGGTGCATAACAAACATATGCAGTCATCATATTTCTTTTGTATTACTTATAATTGTTACTGTTGCTGTACATTGCTTTAGCTATCTTTTTTGAAGTATTATACCCAAATGCCATTGATTCCTGCACTGGAGCAACAGTAATATATATATATATATATATATATATATATATATATATATATATATATGTATATACATGCATACATATATATATATATATATATATATATATATATATATATAATACATATATAGATATATATATATATATTTTGGATTCTTGGATGATTCTCATCCAGAAAAAAGAAGGTCATTGTCCCACTGCAGTCATCCCTCATTAAACCCATTATAGAATACAGCGCCCTGTTTGGTATGTACTTTTCAAGACATCTGCAACAACTGGAAAGGCCGCAGAAATACCTCACTAAAAGAATCACAGGCCTAAAGCAGATGCCTTGTGCTGACCATCTAAAAAACTCCACCTATACTCTGTTACATATCATCTACTTAGAGGCGATCTCTGCTTAACATACAAGGCCATGTCAAATCCAGAGCTGTTGGACATGCTACACTGAAAGAAATCCCAATCTCTTAGAGACACGCTCCATAGATCTAAACCTTGTCATCACAATGCACAAAACATGCTGGAGGTATAAGTTCCTGACCCAGAGACTCCTCAGACTCTGGAATAGACTGCCCATACATATCAATCAGAGCGCCTCTTTGGCCCTCTTCAAAAGGAACCTTGATGATTGGATGGGAGATAGGAAATTCACCCCAGGGATCACGTCAGTCACCCTTCTAGACATGGGTCCATGGAAGTAAATACTGTGAGAAGAAATAGCCAGGGAATTGTTATGGCTAGGCTTGTATATGTCCTAGGGCCGATAGCCTAGTACCAACCTATGAACCTATGGAAGGGCATAAACACATATTCCTATGTGTGTGATCACCAATATTTATTAAGTTTTGAGTGATTTGAGGTGAGAAGATTTGCCAGGTGATGTTAGATGTGCAAAGATTACACTTCATGCTTGTGCAGACTGTAATACATGAATCCATTTTGGTTTTTTTTTTCCTTCTAAATATATTACAACTTGAGCATGCACAAGGACAAATATAATATATGAATAACATCAGGAAAAATAAAAACAGAGAGAAAAATTAAAGAAGCAAGAATCAGCAAGTAGAGTAAGATTCTTTCACCAGAGTATAGACTGTTAGTGTCAGTGGTTACTCTAGAGTGATGGCTGTTAGTGTCAGTGGCTCAACAGGGAGCATAACTGCCTTTGATGCCAGATGATAGGTTCATAGGTGTGTACTAGGCTAATGGCCGTGGGGCCTTTGCAAGCCTAGCCATAGCATTACCCTGGCATTGTGCCACCCAACCTTAGTTCCCAGTGCCGCTCTCGAGTAGCACCACTGGAGTTTTCCCTGGGGTGAATTTTCTATTTCCCATCCACTCATCAAGATTTCTCTTGAAGAGGATCAGCAAGGTGCTCTGCTTGACATGTATGGGAAGTCTATTCCATAGCATGGGTAGTCTCTGGGTTATGAACTTGTCCATCCAGTATATTCTGTTGATTGTGGTAATGAGGCTGAGGTCTCTGGAGCGTGTGGTGCGGAGGGATTGGGATTTCTTTAGATGTAGCATTTCTAACAGAGCTGGGTCAGGCATGGCTTTGTAGGCTAAGTAGGTGATATAAGACAGAGAACAGTTGGAGTTTTTTGAGTCTGTCCATATAGGAAAAGTGTTTAAGGCCTAGGATCCTCTTTGTGAGGTACTTTTGCAGCCTGTCCAGTTATTGCAGGTGTCTAGTGAGGTACATGCCAAATTGAGCATTGTACTCGATGACTGGCCTAATGAGGGAAGAGTGGAGGGAGACAATCACCTCTTTCTTCCTGGATGCAAAACCCTTAGTAATGAGATGTGCAACATAGAAGGATTTTCTGACCACATGGCAATGTGGTAATCAAAAGAGAGGTTGTTGTTAACCTGTGTTCCCAGATCTCTTATAATGCCTTCTGTGTTAAGTGGACTACCATCGATGTGGTAATTCATGGGAACTGGGTTTTTCCCAAAGGGGATGACAACACATTTTTTGGCATTGCGCTTAAGGCCATGGTTCTGACACCAGTCGTTGGTCTCAGTGAGGCCATTCTGTAGGAAGTCAGCATCACTTGGGGAGTTAATAATAGCTCCCAACTTGCAGTTATCTGTGAACTATGTCAGCCAGAGTCCCTTCGTGTTGGCCTGGATTTCAGAGAAGTAGATACCAAACAGGAGAGGACCCAGGACCGAACCCTGTGGGACTCCACTTGTGACTAGTTGGCAGTCTGACTTGGAGTCAGCTACTTTCACACTGTGGGTTCTATCTGTAAGACAGTTTGCAACCCCACCTAGTGATATAGGGGTTGATGCCTAGCTTAGTGAGTTTTTTTATGATTCCTGAGTG
Organism: Protopterus annectens; assembly: GCF_019279795.1. NCBI lineage: Eukaryota > Metazoa > Chordata > Ceratodontiformes > Protopteridae > Protopterus > Protopterus annectens. Next base: position 120,718,148 of record NC_056744.1, on the reverse strand, counting down.
AGGAATGGTATCAAAGGCCTTGGTCAGATCAAGGTAGGCTGTATGAACCACCTTGCCTTCATCCACAGCTCTGGGGACTGATTCAAAGAAGTCGACCAAGTTGAGCAGGCATGATTTACCCTTCACAAAACCAAACTGTGTGGGATCCAGAGTTGGAGATTCCCTTTATCCTTGTTTATTAGATCCGTGATGATGTGTTCCATAGCTTTACATATCAGACTTGTCAGGCTAATGGGGCAATAGTTCCCAGGGTCTGTAGTCGCTCCCTCCTTTGTGGAGAGGGATGACTGTAGCAGTGCATCATTCGTTAGGGACAAAGCCTTAGATAAGGATGTGATTGACCAGGACACACAAGTGAGGTGCCAGTTTACTCTGTAGTTCATGTAGAACACAGCCAGGGATATTGTCAAGTCTCATAGAAGCTGTATTCTTGGCCTTGGACAGTGCTGTTTTAACCTGTGCAGCAGTAGTACTGGGTGCCTGGCAATCTACTGGTATTGTGGAGGGATAGAGGGGTAAAGTTGGCATTAAATCTGTTGGCCAGTATATTGGCAATATCTATTGGCTCGGTATAGGAGGTACCATTGTGCAGTAGCTCAGAGAAAATCTGGGTATTGCTGTAGAGATTCTTTACATAACTATAGAAGGCCTTGTGGTTGTCTTTACTATCTGCTGCAATTCTTTAGAGGATTTGATGAGGGATCTCAACTTTTTTGTTGAGGCTGATAAGGGAGTTTTCCCAGTCTTGGGACTTCACCTTATTCCGCTTTCTGTTGTAGAGTTTGCTTATGGCAGAGAACCACCAGATTGGCTTCCTTTTTTAAAAGGAGAGTGTCTTGGTTCTATTGGGTATGGCGAGATCCATGCATTTGTGTACGTGTTTGTACAGTGCGTTGGTGTATGATTCGGTGGTCATGCAACTATTATCCATTTACATGGGTCCCGTGAAGTTAGCCACCTCTGTTTTTAGGAGCCCAAGTTAGCTTTGGAGAACTTTTTCATGGTGGTTACCTTTGTGTATGTGTCTGTGTGGGGGGGGGGGTGGATTTCCAAGGTGATTAGTTTGTGGTTGGATATAACCAGGGAGAAGCTGACTATTGGAGTAGAGCAACAGTCGCTCATGTTAGTAATGACCAGGTCAAGGATGTTGCTACTTCTAGTGGGGGTAAGAATGAGCTGGTCCAGGGCATTGGAATTAATGAATTCCAGGAAACATTTGGCAAGTGTATTGGTACATGAGTAGTTTTCCCATTTAATGGAGGGGTAGTTGAAGTCGCCTAGTATGAGAGTGTTAGGTTGGACCCTAATATTCTCCAGGGTGCTTAGGAACGTGGAGTGTGAGTCTTGGGACATGGTTGGGGATCTATAGCAGGCTATGACCTGAATCGCTGTCTTATCCAATGTTAACTGCACCTGAAATATCTCTGATGCGTTATGTTAGGCTGGCAGTCTGGAGGTGTGCGCATCCTTTATGAATATGGCAACACCACCAGTTTTGGATTTTCAGTCCAAGTTCTGGGGCCGAAAGGTGTGGAATGAGTTATAGCTTGGTAGTGCAGGGGTGCTTTCTGCTGCCTTGAACCAGGTCTCTGTTTTCAGCACAAATGTCGATGTTCTCCATTTTAAGGTGCGCTTCGAGTGAGTGCATTTTGAGATTTAGACTTCTAGCGTTGAGCACCATGACCCTCAGATTGCATTTGTTTGTAGTTGTTACGGTGGTAATTTGGTGTTTGGAGCACTGCCTAAAAAAGGCACTATAGGGGTTGATCAGAGGACTGGGGGCTGTATTCCCACAAAAGGTATTGAATTTATCTTCCATTACTGACACCCCATTGCAGACTAAAGGAAATGTTGCACTCCTGAATGTGCTATCCTTCAGATGAGACATTGGACAGAGTTTCCATCTGTCTGAGCTGGTGATATCAGGAGAATGCAACAAAATTCCATGCCTGTAGCAAAAAGAGTAAGAGTGCTTTGTTAAAAATGTAATATTTGTACATTTTTTACATTTTCATAAACAGTTTTATTCGTTTGCCCCACTCTTTTATTGCAACCAAAAATGTAATTTTTGTCACAAACAGTCAAATATAGTTTTGTATTAAATAATAGCCTTTTCCTCTTACTTTACACACATGTGAAAATGTTGTATTTATTTCATTAACTTTTTCACCACTCACCCCCTCATATTCTCCCTACAAGACCATATCCAATGTAATTTCTTCTGTTTCAATTCTAGTCCACATTCTTTTTGTAGCATTCCACCTAGGACGGATTTTTGACTATATATATATATATATATATATATATATATATATATATATATATATCCATAGTTAGATATTACACAAAGGTTATAATGGGTCCTAAGTTATGTACAGAATATTCTGTAGTTAAAATGAGTTTAGATTTTTTTCAGTACTGATCCGTAAAGCTTTTAAATGGAAAGTAAAATCTTCCATTTTACAGTTGTTACAGTTGCAAGAAATAAGAGGTTGCCTTTCTCCAGAGTTTGAAAAACTGCTCTCAGACCCACCAAACTAAGCAGTTTTATGGGATATGCTATCATTAAAAATAAATTAGCAGACCCTGACAGACATCATTTGCTGTTCTCACAACTTAATGATCAGTTAACCTAGAAAGAAGCTAGAATTTCAGTGATGTATTTTCAGTGTTACCAAATTCCTTCAGCCTCTTTGCAAAGATTACATCTTTATACACTGAGAAAACTAAAATCTGCTTTGCAGCTGTCAAATGTACACAAAGGGATTTTATCAGTCAGATTGTTAATGTGTTTTATAATATATGAAATAGAACCCAAGTGCAAGGTAATGAAATTTCTGTAAGTTCATCAATACTTTGTTAATTCTCTGAAAGATCTTTTCACTCATCAAAATTTACAGATGGCAAATCTATCCAATGGTGGTTCCTTTGGCAAATCCATAAACAGCTGACACCATGCATGGGGCTTACCAGACAAGAAGGGACTGACGTAGGGAAGGTTTTCGGTCTTCTCCTGATTACACAGACACACACGCATGCGCATACACATAGACACACACACACACACACACACACACACACACACACACACACACACACACACACACACACACACACACACATACATCCTTCTAGACTGCATGCAGAGAAAGTAGTAGACTACGCCCATTCATGACCGATCATCTGGTTACTGTTATGACCCCTTGTAGTGTGTGTGTGTGTGTGTGTATATATATATATATATATATATATATATAAAGAGAGAGAGAGACACACACACACACACACACACACACACACACACACACACACACACACACACACACACAGACACAAGTTCAAGCAGAGCCCCAATTGATTTTATATTTAAATGTAACAGACATCCATGGTTTAACAAACTGAAACAAATATCAATTCATGTTCCCAAAGAGCTGTAGCGCCATTTTAATCCCATCCACGTCATTTTTGACCCATGCATTCAGTGCACCCAGATCTGCTGGTCCTTGTACTTTCTTGCTTAAAGACTGTGTAGAAGGCCATTGATGGTTGCTCATGGCTATTGCTGCCAAGTAATCGAGCTGACATTTGGTGGATCTCTTCTATGGGAGTTGTTGTGTACTTCATAACAGAACTATATACCAGTTCATGATAAACACATTATTCATAAAAGCAGAAGTGAAAAGAGTTTGTTGATCATGTTTGCTAGTAAACAGGGTCAGCATTTACTTATAAAATTGTCTCTGTTGGGGGCCATGTAATAACACCCCACTGTCATGGACTGAAAGATAGAAATGGAGTTCCCAAAACAACTGCATTGCAAATATTCACATTTTAATAATGGTCAAACCATGGTTAAAATGCTTGGTAAACCAACCAAGCTGCACTGATGAAGCTTCATGAGACGTTTTGCATGGAGAATTATAATTTTAGGTTATGGATTTTTCCTTGACTTTGTGCCTGGAACGCTATTAAATTTTCAAAAAAACACATACAGTTGTCAGGACTCAGTTATTTGAATTACTAGTGTTGAAAGTCAAGGGCGTTGTGATAAGCAGACAGTTATTACACAGATATAACATAACCGTTACTGTTTTCTTTACATGCAGACAGTTTCCATTAGGCAATAACTTTAAGGCATAATGTTAGTTTTTTTTTTATTCTTTTTTACTTACCTGGAGCCAGAGATCGAACTCAAGCTACCAGGGGTAAGTAAATTTTCTCATCCTTGGACTGGGAGTGCAGACCGAGCTGTGTACTGCAGTCTGCAGAAGTAAGTTGGGCTTGGCTTGGGTGCCTGGCAGAATTTTAAAGTTAAACTTAAACTGTAAACACAGCTGCGCTGAGTCTGTTGACTCACTGCTGCCTGGCCTGCTGTGCGCACTGCTGCCCTACTATATTCCAAATTACCAGACCCAACCAGGAGCATGGCAGCGTGCTAATGAATGTAAACACAGTCCCATTGTCTCCAATTGGCTGGCAGTCTGCCTGAGTGCCTCACGAAATGTGATAACGTCAGCCACAACTTGTAAAAAAAAAAAAAAAAATTGAAAAAAAAAATCGGGCTTTAAAGGGGCCACTCAGGAATTTGTGCCACCCCATTATTTTGCCCTCAAAACTGGTAAATACTGAGGAATTCAGTATGGTTGAGGGGTATGACATTCACATATTACTACAATTTATAGAGATAAACGTAAAAGGGCCTGTTTTGCATATAAAGTGTAAGTGGATCTGCATTTACATGAAACAGTTGAACACCACCATATTAAGTTGCGATTACTTAAGTTAAGCAGCTAAATTCAAAATGATTAGTAAGTTACCATGATGAAATGTTATTTTACTGATATGATGGGCATATTATCATGGCTTTAATCAGTAGTGTAAAGCTGTCATTTGTATGTGAAAAAATCATTAGAACAGTAGCAGTGAGAAATGATTAGTGGTCACTGATAAAATGGTTAAGTGTCATTACAAACTTTATCTGAAGATGCACATGTGTTTTAATTGTGAGATACTGAAGTAGTAAGCATGTATTGTTGGCTGAACACACTTGTCCATACTTGAAGATTTCTGAGTGTCACTGAAGAATGAAAACCGACACTATTATGAATACATTAAAATGATAGGGGCTAGGGGAAGAACAGATCTGTTAAAAAGTGATTGTTTTACTCTTGTGAATGATTCTGTAGACATTAGTATAGCATAACTTTACTTTGTTAGAATGAGATGTTGCATGTGTATATAATTATGGGGTTTGTGTTAACTTTTTTGTAGGAGGTTGGAAGGCACACATGGTTATTGCTGTGTTGTTTGATTAATGATTGCATCATAATTTTTTTGTGTATGACCGTGGCTTTTTTTCACATGCAGTGATGATGCAAAACAAGGGATTCAGCCAGGAGGAAAATTGCATCCTCATGGCAGCAATGTATGTTTAGTAAACTGGGGCCTAAACAAGCAGAGATGGCAAAATCCTGCAATCATGTTGTCCTGGTCATCAATGCAGTGGGTGGCAGAAACTAAACATTAACACTGTGGTGCAAGAAGAGTTCAATTGATATGGTAGGATGTGCTAGAAGCAAGGCAAAGTAGAATGCATTTGCCTTTACCAGTACTGGGGGGCCTCCAGCAATTATCCCATTAGCACTAGGTGAGGAATACTTTCTCTCCATCCGTGGGGAATGACTGTGACACAGAAGACGATGGCACTGGAATAATCAGAGGTGGTGAGAAGACTGGTTATTACCAATGTCTGCAGCAGCAACACTTGTCTACTCAGGAAGACTGGTTTAAAAACAGCAACATATATTAATATAGAGAACTGAATGCTGACAATGAATAATTACATTAAACACTTGAGTTACTGTTACTGGATGAACCTGCACAGAATGGTAAGACAGTAGGCTTGTTAAGTGTCCCCCACACCTCCTTAATAAACATGCAATAGTTTATGCTATTTTTTTAGTAATATTTTCAAATCATTTATTTACAGTATGAACAACAGAAACAATCAGTTCCAGTATAGCATTAAATATGGAAGAATGGCTGTTCAAGATGGTGATGATGATGATAACATAGTTATATTTATGAAGCAGCCTGAAAAATGTGGCATTCAGTTCTCAAGTTTAATGGCAGGATCTGACACTCCTCAACATGTTAGTCACTCGGTAGGAATTGACGGTACATCACAAAATCATGCACATGCTAACATTACACTCACACATGTACAGGGAGATTATCCATGCACTTCTACACCAGTATCTCTGAACACAAACAAACACTTTGAGGGTAATAGCTGACATTCAGAAGTAACAGTGGCCACAGTGACATGCTTACAAAGGGGAGCCATGCACAGGAATTACCCCAGGAAACACGAAAAGCATTGGATGCCTAGCAGCAAATATGCCATGTCGTTGTTAAGGCTCAGGCCACTGCTACAGAGAATCAGCAGGAAATGGTCAGATTCCTCAATGGTATAAGTGAGGATTTCCATCACTACTTAAAAATGGCACAGAACAGAGATAATGCCATGATTACAGTGATGTGTAGTATGGTGGTGCACACTGCATTGATGGCTGCCTCTCTTCGAAAACTGGTTAGGACTTACCAGACAAAAGCAGGAGTCACTCTTGGAAGGGGAAGAGGATGGGGTACTGTCTGGACATGTGGGAGCAGATCCTGTGAGTTTGCAAGTACTTCTCAAGAAAATACTGTAATTAGTTTGTGAGAACAAGAACAACAGATTTCATGCAGGCCATGTTAGCATTCATCACATGTAGCAGGTCCTGTCATTCGTGGTCCTGTTCACGTTCTCACAGCACTGTCAGATGCAAAATCACCTGCATCAACTAGGTCATGACATCGGACCAAGTCACCATCTGTCTCTCTTGAGAACCTGTCTTCAAAATCACTTCCATTATCACCTAGCCTATCTTTGGGAGATGTATAGGACACATTTGTCTTTGATCTACTTGTGATTCAAGTGTGACATTTCTGCTGATTACAATTTCACCTTCACAAACCCAAGTCAATGTTTAACTCAAAGGGAATACGTTATTTGAAAAAGGGTGGAGCTTAGGACACATTACACCTTTATGCATTTCATTCCTTTAATGGAAACACTTAAAACCTTAGGTAATCTGTATGACATAACATAATATTGCTGTCATTAAAACCAATGCACTGTGCAGTACCATTCTTACAGCTGGCAGTTATCTACAACTTCAAAGTAGTAGTACACAAGCTTTCAAGGAAACAGTAAAGCGAAAATTACAGATTAAAGTGAGTATCCTGCCAGACAGATGAACACTGCTGCCACTTCACTCTCACCACTGCACAAATGATAATTTTTTGTCTCTGAAGTCATATATTATTGTGTATGACAAAGTAAAATAATCTGATGTGCAGTACCTCAACAGATAACATAAACTTAGAAACATTGCATAATATAAAAAAACAACATGATGTATTTTCATTCAAATCTGAAGTATGAGGTCATGTTAAATACTGAATTAACAGTTTTTACTGATTATACCACTTGAAGATATTGGGCACATGCTTCGTTAGGTAAAACAACTCAGTAGAAGGTTTTGTGCAAAACAGTTAACTGTGATTATTCCATAGATGATTTATTTATTTTATATTTGTTGACTGGGTTTGTCCGACTGGGCTACAAATGCCCATTTTCAGCAGAGGCCTGAGGAGAAAAGCTCCAAAAGAAAATAGAAATTTTACATATTGAATACATATAGAAATACATTCATCAGTACCACAGATTATGGCATTACACTGCCACACATTACATTCATCAGCACCACACATTATTACATTAGTGTCATACATTAAACTTTGGCAAGTGAAATACATATAGAGATACCTTATGACATTACTGAACAGGAGTCAGTGAGCAAACAGCCATGACTTTACAAACAATAATATAAGTAACTGTTCTGAAAGTAAAAATGAGAGAGAATGACGAATGGTGACAGCAGGCCGTACACCACACAGCATAGCCCACAAATATCACTGCATGCATCAATTATACTGTATGGGCTTTTTACAAGAAAGGAAACACTAACCTGAATGTAATAGTCCATAGTTCTGGAATAGATACCACCTGTTTACCTGTGCAGCCATATTCCATGCATGAGCCTGCCATGTGGGGTTTCTTACTATTGCTACTGGCTGGTCATCATTAGTCATAGTGGGACTGGAACTGGGAGTTGCAGTGACAGCATGGGTCCCTTCACCATCAGACCAGTGCATGATTATGTTGTGCAGAATGCAGCATGCAGTAAACATCCTGCAAGCAGTAGCTGGGTCATACTGAAATACATCCCTTAACTCATCCAGGCGTCTGACACAGCTGTTCAGGAGTCTGAAAGCCATGTTGATGACAATACAGGTCTGGGACAGGGATGTGTTGCATGCATCTTCTGCAGTTCCATTTGGATTTTTCACTGGTGTTACAAGCCCATGACTCCAGTGAATATCCAGCATCACCTGAAAGACAAAAAAAAAAAAAAGAAACAAAGAGAGACAGAGAAAGAAAAGGAGGGGAGAGACAAAACAATGAAAAAGTGGTTTTGTATTTATCGATATGTTTTAACATAACTTCTTAAATACAGTAGAAAAAATATATATTTTCCACTTACCAACACGATGACCACTCAACATTCTACCATGCAGGAAGAGGCAGTAGAGTGAGTTAGTTTGTCTGATATGGAAATTGTGTGCACTGCCAGGGTGCTGGACAGAGACATTGATGATGCTCCGCCATGAATCACACACTACCTGGCAACTGATGGAGTTTTATCCCTTCCTACTGTGTTATCTCTCCTCCTATGGGCCAGAAGGGGCCCTAATTGCAACATGGGTGCAACCTAACACACTGAGTACCTCAGGCAAATCCAAGCCATGGAAACTTTTTAAAAGAATGGTTTGTGAGTATCTTATATGGTTCTGATGAAGTCCATGACAAAACAGATGAAAGTGCTTAACCAATTTTTAACATTAAGCAAATATGTTTATTTTTTCATTCTGTTTTTTTTTTTTTTTTTTTTTTTTTTTTTTTTTTATACTGTGCCCTGTGTAGTCTTTGGTGGGTGTTTTTTTTTTTGGAATATCTCAGGGAAATGTGCCACCTCATAAGAGACCGGCATAGTTCTGGTTCGGTCCTGCTGTGACACTGGGAAATAGATGTACTGATTCAAACGTGCCAAGGGTACATCCAGAAACTGCTGCAATATCCTTGAGGTAAAGGCCTGAGAGATAACAAAATATGTCTCTAATCTGTCTCTGGAATGTCCTCGTGGCAAGTATAGTGAGAACTATACATACTATAATATGCACAGGGATAAGATATCCATGCTTTCCTCCAATATCCCTATGATGGTCATACATACTCACTAAGTCCCTTATAATATACCTGTCCATTCTGAACCTATCAATTATTTCTTGATTGTCAAAGTTATAGTGAGTTATTCTCTGCCTATGTCTCCACCTTCTTGGCTGGCAAATGCCGCTGGTTGCAAGCAGTTTTGGCTCAAACAAGACAACCAACTCACACCTGGAAATAGTAAGGCTAGCAGCAAGTGACTGCATTTTCATGGATTGCAAAGTAGATAGGGTTGGTAAGACTTCACTTTAAATAATGTATCTGCAGACAGTGCAGAAAAGTGGGAAAATTCTGCTATGAATCGCAAATAGGCAAGAGAATGCTTTATTAGCATATGCTGGGTTACATTATTCCTCATTTACATCTCATTATTACTTCATTTGCTTATTGGTGGCCACTGCACTTTAGCATAAGTGGCCTCTGTGAATCGTGACTTAGCCGTGATCATTTGTGGACAGAGCTGATGTCCTTAAAGCATGCACATAATGACTGTAAATATCACCCTACATGCCTGGTGGTGCACTGGTAGCCAAAAACAAAGTAAATAACTATTTCTGTATTTCTTCTTCATTTCTGATTTCATGTTCTGAATTCCAGACTCAATGCATGATATTTATTTCTGGAAAGCAAGAGCTATTTGTTAACATACCAAAAGAACCATAATGCCTGTACAGACATGAGACAACGAAGCAGATGCTGTTCCATGCTGTCATGGCTTTTCAAATCATTTTCCTAGATTCATAGGAGGTTACTAGGCTTCTTTAACTTTTTGTAATTGATTAATTAATCAATTGACTGGTGTTATGCTTAGTATATAAGGTGCAAAAAAAGTTGTATGTTTATTCCTTTGAAGGCACTCAGCCGAGGTACCGGAATAAAATCTTTTGCAGCTTTTCCAGTTTTGTTTTGGTTGGTTCAATTTGCAGTTTGTTGGTTTTTTTGGTTCTTTCCAAGAGACTGGATGCTTGGATGCTTTCACAATGTCTAATTTAAACGGTAATGGATATTTGTTTGCCAACTTGGCGAAAGAAAGGGATGACAAGTTGGCTCAATTTGATCCATGGACTGTATCTGGTAATAACACCTTTGACAAAAAGTTTGAAGATTTGAAAAAATTAAGAATTAAGGAGACTTCTTTATTTTATGATATACGTTTGTTGGAGAAGTATGTTGAACTTTCTATTACACCTAGAGGTTTGAGAATTGACAAGTTGCCTGCTTATAAATTTTCAGAAGATGAGAACGCCTATTTAGAGGAATGGAAGGCAGCTTCGTTGCAGTGTACTCTTAGCTGGTTAAAGATTTTAATCAAACGCAACCGGAGAAGTCTGGGGTTAATCCAAACGCAAATCGCAGAAGGTGAGGCCAGTTTAGCTGATGAATATCCCAATTCAGCATTTTTTTCTGCCATGAAAAATATCAATGATGAAGTTTCGAAAGCAGAATGTGATGTCATCTCAAGGAAAAAGAAAAAACTTAACAGAGATGTAAATGACTTTAAAAAGAACTTGGTATACTCTTGGCAGCGTAAACGGAAGAATGGTTCGCTCCAAGTGAAGGGTGCAGAAGGAAGTTCATGCAGTTCACGTAGTGGCCGGGATTCGTCAGTCTCATCGTCGGATACAGCTGTAAGTAAGAAAAGTGTTTCTTTTGAAAGAGTGGACATTACAGACGACACTGGTATAACCTCTGATACAGAAGAACAAAGTAGATGGAACTTTTGCCAGGGCTTTAAACGTAAGTCTCGACAAAAGGGTCGTAACCGAAGATACTAATTATGCTACTTTGTTGGACCTTGTCTCTGTTTCTTTCTCTGCTTCCCAAAACTTTAATTTTGATGATGGCGCCTGTGCTCGAAGTAACGTGAATTCTATGCATATTGTTAATTTGAGTGATCTAATTGTTACTTCCGATATGTTGCTGGTATTGAACAAGGGCAGTAAATTTGTCCCGACTAAGATACCAGCTCTTTCGGACTTACTACTAGATGTTAAACGCTTTTGTAGGAAGCTTTGTTTAAAAGTATATTTTGAACTTAAAAGTATGCAGTTTGACAATGTTGCACTTAGTGGGAGCGCCAATATTGCTAATGCTGATATTGATTTTTCACCTGATACTGGTGATTTGTCCATTCAGGATGATCCTTTAATGGATCTTTCTCTTTATGAATATAACACTGATGAAGTTGGTGATTTTGCTGTGGAAAATACTACTGATGCCATTTCTGATTCTGTGAGCATTTCTGAGGATACTGAGCGTTTTGTTACTGGCTATGGTAAACTAACAGTACCTTGTTTGCCTGTTTGCAGTTCTTTCCCCCCCAAAAAAAATTCCCCTGTTTTGAGGGTTTTTGAAAATGTTTTGTGTAAAAAAATAGAAACTGAGTATGCTGTGTTTCTTAAAAAGTTTATTAGATTTAACCTCACAAAGCCTGAATGGTTGGCTTTAAAGGAAATGAAAGAAATTTCTAATAAATATATTTTTTGCACAGCTGATAAGGGGGGCAACTGGGTAATTATGGAAAGATGTCATTATTTAAAAATGAATTATGATCTCATGTAATGACTGTGTTTACATGGAACTACCTAGCAACCCGGTTGGTGAATTTAATTCAGCACTTTTGGAAATACTGAAAAGGGGTGAAAGATTAGGTTTCCTTAATAAGAGGGATGTTAAAAGATTATTTATTGTTAACCCTAAGGACCCTATGTTCTATGCACTTCCTAAAATACACAAAAATTTACGAGATCCTCCTGGTCGCCCCATTGTATCTTGTTGTGGAGGTTTTTTGGAACATGTAGGTATTTTCCTAGATAGTATTCTTAAAAAAGAACTAAAGAATGTAACCTCTCACATTATTAACACTAACCAGTATTGTGAGCCGATTAAAAACTTCAAATGGAATAAAACTTTTTACTGGGCTACTATAGATGTAAAGGCACTTTATACCAGTATTAAAACTAAATTTGGCCTGGAGGCAATTGGCAAAATTTTGGGAGAGGGTCCACGCACTTCTTTTGATATTTTACTGTTAGAGTTTGCACTTACCCATAATTATTTTCTTTTTGAGCAAAAAATATTTCTTCAGAAAGAGGGGACTGCCATGGGGGCTAATTTTGCCCCCACTTATGCCATCCTGTTTATGTCATACTTTGAAATTAGTTTTCTATATACTTTAGATTTTTTTCAGAAAAATTTTGTCTCTTATTACAGATATATTGATGATTTGATTTTTATCTGTAAGGGAGATAGATTGGATTTTGATAGATTTGTGGTAAGTCTTCATCAAAATAAATTTGGCCTGGAATTTACGTATACTGTGAATTCTCAAAAAATCCAGTTTTTGGATATTTTGTTGTATGCAGATGAAAAAGAAGTAGTTCAATTCAGACCTTTTAGGAAGGATACAGCCTGTAATAGTTTTTTACATGCGAGCAGTGCACATCCTGCACACTTAATTGAGGCACTTCCATTTGGGGAGCTTAAACGTATCCAGGAACACACCTCTGAAAGAATTCTTTTGAATTTGGAATTTGAAAATGTCAGACAGAGATTAATGACTAGAGGTTAGTCTGAAAGTTTGATTAAAAAAAGTTTTGACAGATTGTTAAATTTAAACAGGACAGGCAATAGGGCAAAAAAAGTATAAGAGACAATGAATTTGTACGTAATAATATTGATAGTATATTTTTTGTTACAAAATTTTCTCCCTTTTCTACAATGATGAAAGATGCTGTAGATTTTTTATGGCCAATTGTTTATAAAAATGATGAGATAGGTCACTTGTTTCCACATCATGTTTCTTTTTCCTATGGTAGATATGCCAATCTTAAGGAAATTTTGAAATTAAGATTTAACTTTGGTGATCCTGTTAGCACTAGGAATGTTACTCTGCCTCACGGTATGTTTAGATGTGGCAAATGTAAAATTTGCCAAAAAGTTAAAAATTTATCGTGCAGTATTATTAATGGGGTAAAATATACTGCCCATAATAATTTTAACTGTAAATCATGTGGGGTAGTGTACATTATTGGCTGTGATTGTGTTCCACCTAAATATTATATTGGTCAAACAAAACGCCAATTAAAAATACGTATTTTGGAACACATGGGCGATGTTCATAATGCTAGAACGGATAGCCCGATTTCTGAACATTTCAATACAGTTCATAATAGAATTATGGATTCCTTATTTTTTTGTGCCTTAGCCAAACCTACATCATATAATAGTGGGAATTACTTACAGAATCTTTTGAACCTTGAAAGTAGATTCATTTTGAAATTTGGCACTTTGAAACCAAGGGGTATGAATTTAGAAATTAATCTTACGATTTGATTAAGTCATTGTAACACTCATATTGTCAAGAATATTATTGTTTTTTGATGTTCCTCTAGGTAACTTTTCCTGTATGTATTTATACTTAAACATTCAAATGTTTTTACATATGTATTTATACAAACTATGTCTCTTTAATTTGGTTTGGGTTCTTTAACTTTTTGTAATTGATTAATTAATCAATTGACTGGTGTTATGCTTAGTATATAAGGTGCAAAAAAAGTTGTATGTTTATTCCTTTGAAGGCACTCAGCCGAGGTACCAGAATAAAATCTTTTGCAGCTTTTCCAGTTTCGTTTTGTTTGGTTCAATTTGCAGTTTGTTGGTTTTTTTAGTAGCCTAAGAGCCTTTACAAGCCTAGCCATGTTAATCCCAGGTATCCCCATTTGTTCTTTTTTAGATAGTTCGCAGAACGAATTTATGAACAGAGTGGGTCTCTGATCAACACCAGCTACCCCTCTCCATGAGGGACATGGATACCACCCCAGGGGTGAACTTATGGTCTCCCATCTAATGATCTAGGTTGAGTCTGAATAGAGTCAGTGAGGATCTCTGTTTTATGTGAATAGTGAGTCTATTCCAGAGAAGCAGCAGTTTTTGGGAGAAATATCTGTCTCTCCAGCATGATCTGTTAATGTCACATGCTAGGTTGAGATTCCTAGACCAAGTGATTCTTGAGCCATTTGACTTGTGGATGTGCAGCATTTCCATTAGGGAGGGGTTGAAGATTGCCCTGTAGGACAGGCAAAAGTGACATCTCAGCAGCCTATAAAATACAGAGTAAATGACAGGGCTTTTAGCCTGTCCACGTAAGTCATAGTTTGGAGTCCCTGTGTTTTCTTAGTGAGAAACCTCTGAGGTCTGTCCAGCTGCTGCAGGTGTCTGGTGAGGTACATGCCAAAGGCTGCATTATACTCTATTAGCGGTCTGATGAGAGTCGAGTACAGTGGAGTTATAACATCCCTTTACCTGGATGCAGTGCCCTTGCTTATGAGGTGCCCACATAGAAGGCTTTCCTTACCACTCTGGAAACTTGGTGGTCCAAGTTCAGATTGCTGTCAACTTGTGTTCCCAAGTCTCACACCACTGGGTTGGAACTTGGGGGGGGGGGGGTCCTGTCAATATTGTAATGTGTAGGAAATTCCATGTTGCCAACGGGAATAAAAATACATTTTTTTGCATTTATTTTTAGACCATGGCTTTGGCACCAATCATTTGTTTGTGTTAACCCTTCTTGTAATATGTTGACATTGTTAGGGACGTAGTGATTACTCCCAGTTTGCAATCATCAGTGAACTCATTGAGCCAAAGGCCGTCTACTTTGGCATGGACTTCTGAGAAATAGATGCCAAACAGTAAGGGGCCCAGCACAGACCCCTGTGGGACTCCACTGGTGATGGGTCTACTGGTGGAGGTGGAGTTAAAATTTTTGACAGAGTGTGTTCAGTTGGTGAGCCACTTGGCTACCCATCTAGTGATGTAAGGGTTAATCCCTGTCTGGCAGAGTTTCTCAGTGATGTCAAAGTGGGAAATTGAGTCAAAAGCCTTGGCAAGGTTGAGATTGGCTGTCACTGTCTTACCTTAGTCCATGGCTTTGGTAACATTCTCAAAAAAGTCTACCAGGTTTAATAAGCATGATCTACCCTTAATGGAGCCATACTGGGTTGGGTCCAGAATTTGGAGGTCGCTTATGTCCTTGTTGATGAGGTCCATGATAATTCTTTCCATGGCCTTGCAGTTGAGGCTGGTTAGACTTATGGGTCTGTAGTTCCCAGGGTCATTTGATGGCCCCACTTTGTGCAGGGGGATTACTGTTACTGTTCTCCATTCTGCAGGAATATAGCCAGTTCTCAAGCTATGATTAAAGAGAATGCCAAGTGGATCCACTAGGTCTTGTTTTAGATTGTTTAGTTAACAACCTGGGATATTGTCTGGTCCCACTGAGGCTGTGTTTTTGGCCTTTGTGAGCACAGAAATGACCTGTTTTGGTACGTGGGGATGTGGGAGATGATGTTTGATCCAAATCTGTCAGCTAGCAGGTTGGCGATGTCTTCTGGTGTAGTATGAGTGATCCCAGCTTCAACCAGTTCAGTACTTAGCTGGGCATTCCCTTATGGACTTCGGATGTAGTTAAAGAATGCCTTATGATTATCGATGCGATTTTAGTTTTACAGTTAGCTTTAGAAGACTTTACAAGATTTCTGATTTTCTTGTTTAGGGTTAGGAGGAAACTCTTCCTCTGTAGAGCTATATCCCTCTTTCTTTTGGACAGCAGTTTCTTCCTCTTGTTATATAATCTGTTTACACTTGAAGTCCACCACGGTGTCTTGTTTTTACAGGAGGACTTTGTTATGATCTGGTCAGGTACAGCAGGGTTTATGCAGTCACTTAAGTGTTTGTACAGGGTGTTTTTGTATAATTCTACATAGTGGTTAGTGGTGTCTGTGTTTGTGGGTCATATGAAGCTTTGTATACCATCACTTAGTACGCTTTAGTTAGCTTTGGTGAAGTTTTTATAATTTTGGCTCCTACGAGGGTGTCAGTTCCAGTAGTTACTTCAAACAAGACTGATTTGTAGTTTGATGTAACCAGGGAGGGCGCCACACATGTTGAAGTACAGAGACACCCCATGTTGGTGAGTACTATGTCCAGGACATTACAGCCCATAGTGGGGGGTGCAGACTGTCTGTTCCAGAGCATTTGTGTTAACAAAGTCCAGGAACCTCTGGGCGAGCGTGGTTTTGCTCATGTATTTCCCCCAGTCTATGGAAGATAGTTGAAATCTCCCATGACTAAGATGTGGGGCTGTATCTCCCATGACTAAGATGTGGGGCTGTATGGCGAGGGATTTCAGTAAATCGGGGTAGGTGGTGTGCTTATACTGGTTCATGGTGGGGGATCTATAGCTAGCCATGATGTGGTATGGTACTTTCCCAATAGTTAATTGCAGATGAAGTAATTCAAGAGAGTTGTGCTGTTTCACCAGTCTCGAAGTATGTTTGGTTTTAATGAAGATGGCTACACCTCCACCTTTGGTTCCTTCATTCTCATTTTGAGGTCTGAACGTGTGGAAGGCATTGAAGCCTTGCACGGGCAGGTGCTGTCAGTGACCTTGAACCATGTCTCGGTAACTGCACAGACATCAGCATCCTCCAAGGTAAGGAGTGCTTCCAGGGAATGCAATTTCATGTTTACACTCCCAGCATTAAGCAGTACGACCCTGAGTTTGTCGCAATTAGATTTTATTACACTGGAAATTTTGTTGTTTTGACATTGCCTAAAAAAGGCACTATGTTATTCATGTAGCCAGTATACTTCTAACTTCTGCATGCAGATGGGGTTAGAAGCATATTGGATCCAGTCTGGACAGTCCGACACAGTGGGACATATGAGTCATAATCTTCAGTGTGATAGCCTGAATGTTTGACTAGTCTGAACCACAGCCTGCTTCCCCCAGAAGGCCTTGTCATAGAGGGCATAACTCTGAAGCTAGTCAATCAATTGCTGAGAAATTTCCTTGATATAAACACCATATGTTTGAGGGGTATGGTTAGGAAGAGGGTTGAATAATTTCTGTTAAAAAAGGTGAAAATAACCAAATTAACTTCTTAGGTAAGACATCTTCCTAGCATGAGCTGATTACCAGAGGATTATTGCACCCACTGTTTTTAATATAACAGATGGGTCTGAATTCTGAAGTAGTACCTAGACAACAGCTGCATTTGTTGTAACTATTACTGTGTTATTGTCAGCAAGACATTACTGTAATTGTAATGCATAACATGCCTGAATGCAGATGCATGTAGCATGAGTGTGGTGAAATTCATTGTTCTTATGTACCTCCTGTGAGATCAGTCTGATTTAGTATAAATGCAAACAATCTGATGAATTACTAGAATTAGACCACTACTAGTTTGCAGAGACCATGAACTCTATTCATTCATGGAACATGGTAGAAAGTGTTCATAGCTATAAGTTAATTTCATATAACATCAGGCAAAAGTAAAGCATGTAACTGTTTAAAATTTAAAATGTTTTAAGATGTGGATGATTGTGAATTCTGCTAATGTTTTGTTTATTTATTTTTCCCCTGTAGTGAAAGGAGAGCTGTCATTTTTGTGTTACTTAGGAGCTTTTACAAAAGTGGCACATTATCTGTTACAACCCATTTCACTCATCACATTGTTTCCCAAGACATGCTTGAAAATATGAATAAGCTCCAGAAAGTCATACAATAACAATACTGATGAGCAGGGGTGTTGCTTTGCTACACAAGGTGTATTCACAGACTCATTATAATGCAAAGGAAATAAGCAGCTACTGGAAAACTGTGGGCCTAAAGGGCAGTGCTAACACAGCAGTATTTAGGATGACTTTACAGGAAATTTTGGCATGCTGGGACCCTTTTTATATGATAAAAGTTTTGTCTCAGCAGAGCAAGATTGAATTATGAATGGCTATCAGATGTGTACCGATGCCTTTTGTTAGCAGTGACAGATGTTAAGGCAGAAAAAAAAAATTCTTCCCTGCATTATAAAATTCTTCCCTGCATTATTACTATCTGCAGCAAAGCCTTTAGTTATTTTATGCTTAAAATTCAGTCTGTGCTAGCAGTGCCATGGTAAATAATACATCGGCTAGCACTGGTAAGGTGCATGACAGAGGCCAGTACAATCTGTCACTGTACACGGCGGGGCTGTGTTATTCCTCATTAGTCAGCACAGTGTGTAGTGCAATGCCACAGTGAGTCGTTCTCAGGAAACATCCACTTCTTTCTCATTTTTTTAATTATATACGTGTCAATAGCTCACAGAAATGCGGTGTGCAGACACTGTGCATTTCCTTTTGCTTTTCTCTTCTTTTTAAGACAAGCAGAATACCAAAACAGTTTTGTCAAGTAATTTATTTGCTGTATTTTTATACTAAAGTAAGAAATGCCTAGGTGGAAGACAACATTATTGACACACCATTCAGATTAAAATTAAGAGGATAGTTAGTGCCGTGGCAAAAACATATCCCACTTTTGTGTTATCTGATCAGCTGAAGGAACAGACAGAGGTGGGGCACACTGTAGGGGCCCTTTCAGCTAGAAGTGCAGGAATCCCAGGTTGCCATCATTGAAGAAAACCATTATATGTATTTGTTGTGCATACCTGTGGGGTAACATCTGTGTTCTAGATCAAAGGAGGTAGATAACATGAGATGAATTCTGTAGGCACAGCAATTGCTATGTCCTTTCCTGTTTACACAGGTTCACTCCTTGTTATGCTTTCATTAGAGCATTAACATGAGAAATGATTAGGACTGAGGCAGACTGCATTTTACTTGCAGCAGGCTGGCATCAAAAGAGCAGAGAAAATTGTTTTTTATTATTTTTATTCATGAAATTAGTAACAGTCTTGCATTGTTCACATATGTGATCTGGCTCATATGCAAGGTACATTTACACTGAAATATTCATAGCCAGGTAAGATAATTCATATGCATAGCACAGTCAGCAAAATTGTTTGATGGGTGAGTATACAAAATGCATATGGAGCATTTACTAAGACACTCTGATCCAATTCTCGAGCTCCTCCCTTTACCTATAATGTCTCAGTTACTGTGTAATACCTCAGATCTCGTTTGCTGCCTTATCACTACAGACACAGATGTTCTTCGTGTTTCACTGTTGCAGTCATCACATTTGGGTTATACCTGCCAGGGTAGCCCTCAGCCGGCCCAAATACCAGAAGCTTAGTATTTCTGCATCGGTTGCTGTCGCTTCAGGACTGATGTCAGGTCATCAGTAGTATAAAGTAAGGCAGCCAACGCCATTACACCATTCTTTTTTCCCGTAGAGCCCAAAGCAGAAGCAGTTCACACAAGTGCAGGTCGGTCGTTACCTGAGTTTCATCTTCCAAAATGAAGCTGAAGTCTTCTAAAGCTAGGTACCCCATTGGGGATCCTTTTTTCTTGCACTAACCAATATCAGAAAAAGTTAACAATTGTCTCACCTGTGGAAAGCAAATATCACATAGAGACTTTCATTCTTACTGCATCACTTGTTTAGGCCCAGACCACAACGTTACCTGCTGTTGCTTCTGACTTTGTTCAACACCAGATCTAAACATCGTCAGGCCCTTATTGTAGCTAAATATTTTCACTTAGTCCTCGAATTCCGATATGGCTTTGGTAAGCCATCTGATAGCAGATCTTCTGAAAAAAACATAAAAATAAAGACAGAGACAGACCGCACAGGTCCAAACTTACCGGTGATGCTCCCATTAAGCTAGTCGTCAGTTTTCCGGTCCTCAATGAGGTGCTTTCACAGTCCCTGATGCCTGCTTCTGTGGATTCGCAGGCTGCTACCGAGACTCTTTCGGAGTCTGGTGTGCCTCAAAAACTCTTCTTCGACTAAAGATCCTGCGGTCATCTCTACAATGGATGGGTCTGGAGCCGCTGAGCAGGCACCGGCTTCTGAGGAAGTCCTTTGCACTACCGATTCTTGACACAAACCGACAACTTCTTTCTCAACTACTGTTCTTTCGAAAACTGCCGAGTTTCTTAGACCCAGATTACGAACCACACCCAAGAAACCGATGACCCAGTCTCAGGCACCTGCTTTCTTGCCTCAATCTCAAATGCTTAAAATGGTGAAAGACCTGATCATGCTGATCAAGGGAAGCCAAGCTACCCCTTCCAAAAGAAAAAGAGATCTGTCCCCTGTAGTTTTGTCTGAACAGGAGTCCGATGACTCTGATGCATCTGAGTATGAAGACATGCATTCTCTTTTTGTTTATGAGGATTCTGATGCAGATGATTCCATTCCTTTAGCCTTTCCCCCAGAGGATTTTCCTTTGGGGAAACCCTTCACACTTTAAGGGAGCATTTCCAATGGGAAAGGCAGGACTACCCTCAGTCTAAAAAGAGACTCAGGGAATTCTTAGATCTTCCACAGCACAGACCCCTGGCCATCCCCCCCAGTGCTGGATGTTGTGGAGGATGTTTTCCTGGAATCCAGCTTGACTCCTGACACCCTCCCTACTGCACCCAGAAAACCAGACAGGTATTACAGAGTCCCTGGTCACACAAATTTCTTTTTAAAAATCCTACTGCTGACCCTGAGGTAATTTCTCAAGGGCCTAAAGGAATTAAAGGAAACTCTGCTAAGAATCCATCCCCCTCAGATAGGGATTCCCGAGCACTAGACAGATGGGGGTAAAAAGTATACACCTCAGCTACTCTTGCTGTCAGAGCACTAAATTGTCAGTTCCATATGCTAAAATTTCAGCAACATACCCTGGAACTCCTCAAACAAAAAATGTCTTCCTTTCCTGCTTGTGCAGGATCTAAAGAGTTACAAGAGTTAATGCATTCTGCAAGTCAAGTAACTAAACACACCTTGTACTGTGGTTTTGATGCCCTAGAAGCTTCTTGCAGGGCAGCACTCACCATTTCTGTCCTTAGAAAGCATGCATGGCTTAAGGAACAGCCCTTGCCAGACCATGTTAAATCTAAATTGTTGGATGTCCCCTTGCACAAGGACAACTTATTTGGCACTAAGGCAGAAGAGGTCTTAAAAAAAGATGGAAGAAAAAGCAAAATCTATGCAGACAGTTAAGATTTTCTGGAAGGTCCATCCACCCAGTTTCAGCAGGCATTGTCCATACAAGCACTGGTCCTTTCCTGCTCCCACCAGGTCAGTTCAGCCTAGACCCCAGGGAACCAGAAACCACAGACAGCAGCCACAGGGAAAGCAGAGATCTAAGCAGTGGACTACCTCCACTTCAAAATCAGGGAGCTCTAAGCCACCCCCTTATGGTAAGAACTCACAATGACTCTCCTCCCCAACCCCCTTCCTCTGCCCACCTCCACTTACCCCTAGGAGGAAAACTCTCCTTTCATGCAAACACCTGGGCCACCATTACCAATGTCCGCTGGGTTCTCAACATAGT
Source organism: Protopterus annectens (assembly GCF_019279795.1). Classification (NCBI taxonomy): domain Eukaryota; kingdom Metazoa; phylum Chordata; order Ceratodontiformes; family Protopteridae; genus Protopterus; species Protopterus annectens. The sequence goes on along the minus strand of NC_056744.1, from coordinate 120,696,482 downwards.
GTCTCAGGGATACAAACTTTCTTTCCACACCCTTCCAACTCCAAAAGGGTTCCCAGATCTACCTCCAAACCAGTGGGCAGAGGCGCAAAAGCAAGTCCTTTCCCTGCTCTCCATGAGGGCAGTAGAGCATGTTCCTGCAGAACAGAAAGGCCAAGATTTCTACACCAGACTTTTTCTTGTACCCAGGAAAGAGGGCACCTGGCACCCCATCCTTGATCTATCCATTCTAAACACCTTCCTGGTGATTTCAAAATGCTCACCCTCCAGCAGCTGCTACCCATGCTCTCCAAGGATGCTTGGTTAGCCACCATAGACCTAAAGGAGGCCTACCTCCACATTCCTATCAGGGAATCATTTTGAGATATCTCCGTTTCAGGGCAGGATCTCATCACTTTCAGTTCTCTGCACTTCCCTTTGGCGTATCTGCTGCTCCCAGAGTTTTCAAAAAAATGTCTGGCTTTGGCCATTACCTTTTTGCAGACAAAGGAATATCCAGATTTACCCATACTTAGATGACTGCCTAATTCAAGCAGATAGCTAGGAAAAGCTGCTCAAGCACCTGGCCTTTGTAAAGTCCCTACTAACCTCCCTAGGGTACACAATCAACGAAAAGAAATCCAAACAGGTACCCACCCAAAGGATTATATTCCTGGGAGCAAGCCTGCACACAGCTTCCCAGATGGCATTCCTTACACCAGACAAGCAAACCTCTCTGACAGCCTACTTCTCTCAACTAGCCACCAGACCCCAACTATCTGCAAGGAAAATCCTGCAAGCTCTGGAGTTCATGGCATCCTGCATTCTACTCCTTCCATATGCCAGACTGCATATGAGGAAACTTCACTGGTACCTAAAAAGCCTTTGGTGTCAACACTGTCAAGACCAGGAGACTCTTATACCTATAATACCTTGCCTCAGAAAATATTTTCTTTGGTGGCCAACAGCATGCTCCCTCAACAAAGGACTACCTTTCTTACCACCCCATGCCACCCAGACCCTCACCAGAGATGCATCAGATTATGCCTGGGGTGCACACCTGGATGGCAGGTGCATACAGAGCCAATGGAGCCCACAGCAAATCCATCTGCACATCAGACAAAAAGAGATGATAGCTGTCCAGCACGCCTTGATAGCTTTCAAGCAGCTTCTCTCCCCAGGGACTCTCCTGATCAGAACAGACAACAGGGAGGGACTCAGTCCTACCCTCTATGCAGGCTGGCCATGACCTTTTGGCACACAGTTTTTGCCATGCAACTCCACCTGTTAGCACAATTCCTACCAGGTTCTCTCAACTCTCTGGTAGACCACTTAAGCAGAAATCTTCTGGACCCACACAAGTGGCAGCTCAACAGAAGAACTTTTGTCCTAATAACTCAGAAATGGGGCACCCCGAAGGTTGACCTCTTTGCCTTCCACACCAACCATCAACTCAGCAAGTTCTGCACCAGGGAGCTTCACTGCTTGGAATGGAAGGTGGATGCCTTGTCCTTCCCCTGGGTCAATTTATCAGTCTATGCCTTTCCTCCACTACCTCTCATCCCCAGGGTACTGCTCAAAATAAAGGAGCAAAAATGATAGAAAATTCTTATAGCTCCAGTCTGGCCTCGCCAGCACTGGTACCCCTTGCTGCGCAGCCTGTCCCCTCTGCCACCTTGGCATCTTCCCTCAGATTCCAAACCTCCTGACTGAGAGGGAAGGGGAATTCATGCATCCCCAATTGCAGACACTCAGTTTGGCAGCTTGGCTTATTTCCTAACCCCTGATCAATCACCCTACCTCAGCAAGCAGGTTCTAGATGTTATATGTGAGGCCAGATGCCCTAGCACTAGGAAGTCTTATGCTGACAAATGAAAAAGCTTCTGCACCTGGATTCAGGCTAAGGGAGCCACTACAGCACAGCCCTCCTTACCTCTCATCCTGGATTACTTAGCTGACCTGCTACACAGTGGACACTCTTTTTCCTGCATTACAATTCATGCCTCTGCTATCTCTCTTCCTTTTCCCACTGAGCAGCCCCTTTTCTCACATCCTCTGATCAAACAGTTCCTAAGAGGGGATATCAACTAGAGACCACCCAGAAGAGCACCAACCCCAGCCTGGGACCTTAACTTTGTGTTGTAAAAGCTCACCCCCCCCCCCTTTGAAGCTGCCTCTTTAGTAGAGCTAAAATTTCTCTGCTGGAAGACAGCTTTCCTTCTGGCCATCACTTCAGCCAGAAGGGTCTCTGAGCTGTAAGCACTCATGGCTGTGGAACCCTTCATCATCTTCCATGCTGACAGGGTATCCCTCAGGACTAACCCAACCTTCATGCCCAAGGTGGTGTCCAATGTCGCTCTCAATCAATCCGTTCATTTGCCCATCTTTTTCCCTAACCCACAGAACAAGGGGGAAATGATCCTGCACTCTCTAGATGTGCACAGACAGTTCAGATTCTATCTAGACAGGACTAAATCCTTCAGAAAGTCTGATCAATTGCTGGTTAGCTTTGCTGCAGGGGCAGAGGGCAAAGCCATCTCCAAACAAACCATTTCCAAATGGATAGCACACTGCATCAATTTCTGCTACAAACAACACAGAAAGCCTCTCCCCAAGGGGGTCAGGACTCACTCCAGAGCAGCCTCTACCTCTGCATCTTTCCTCAGAGGAGTCTCCACCAGGGACATCCTGGAGGCTGCCACCTGGACATCTGTTCACACTTTCATCAAACATTACCACCTGCCTATCTTCTCCAAATCTAAGGCAGGGATTTGCCTCTGCAGTCTTGCAGGGCATCCTAGCCAGCCCCTACTTTCCTTGACTGCCTCCACCCTTTTCCTCAGCTTTGGGAATCGACCCAAATGTGATGACTGCAACAGTGAAACACAAAGAACATAGTACAATTGTGTACACTTACCATAAATGTAGATGTTCAAGTGTATTCGCTGTTGCAGTCCTGGTTTCCCTCCACCCCCCTCTTCTTTCTTCTCTTTCCTTACAAGGGACATATTGGTATTTAGTTTCTACTGGTGGGGTTTTTCCACCAGAACCTGGCTCCCACTTGGGGGCTCCTGACAGGTTAGGACAAGAAAAACTGATGTAATGGCATTGGCTGCCTTTCTTTATACTACTGACAACCTGACGTCAGTCCTGAGGTGACAGCAACCAATGCAGAAATACTAAGCCTATTGTATTTGGGCCAGCCGAGGGCTACCTTGGCAGGGATAACCCAAATGTAATGACTGCAACAGTGAATACACTTGAACATCTACATTTATGGTAAGTGCACACAACTGTACTATCCTTCTTTTTGAGATTTGGGGTATAGTTTTTTTGTAGTAAATGGGACTTTTTTCTAGTTTTTTCTTAACAGTTCCATCTCTTTTCATCACTTCTTTCTCCCTTACCATAATTTTCAAGTTTCTATCATGTTAGGTCTAACATTTAATCTGAAGTTGTCAATCTTCATTTATTTATTGACCTATGGGGTCGGTTCTGAAATCAGAACTGACTCAGCTGTACTACAGCCAGCGAGGACCAAAAACTTTTGAGCTTTTCTCCCTACCCATAATGCTCCTCTCCATTTTACGTCAGATCACGTTTGCTGCTTCCAATGTCAGACGTGTCTCCAAACCTCTTGAGCTAAGTACATTTATATTTTAAAATTCTGTAGTTGTTTATCTCTTATAGTCTCTCTACTTTAGTTTAGAAACTCCCTACTATAATTTTTTTCTCTTTTAGCTCCTTTCCGTCCCCTTTTTTCATTCGGTGAAATCTTCACAACCATAGTTGGTAGACTTTCTTACTTCCTACCTACAAAAAAGAAAAAAGAGGGCGTTTTCTTATATTTATCTACATTTATATATACTGCTGGTATTCTTTGTCATCGTTGGTAGCACTTTCTATATACCTTCCTTTCCTTTGTGTCTGTACATATACCTTTGAACCCTTGGGTTTTCTGAGCCTGCCATTGCTGGTAGCACTTTACTGTGATTCTTTCACCTATTTATAATTTTCATCCCTTTTTTGTGTGCTAGGTATGGCTGATAAAGGAAAGGGCACATCTGGCTTTAAAAACTGTCAGAAGTGCGATAGGAAAATGCCAAATTCTGATGGTCATTTATTATTTGTCTTTTATTTAGGCTTGTTACATCTTCAAGAAGACTGTTCAGTATGGCATAGATTCAGTCACTGAGCCTTAGATGAATGAAAGAATAAATTAATGTTAAAGGGCATGCTTAAATCATCTTTTGAGGAGGCCTTATCTGGTTCCAAATCTAAAACAGACCCTTCTTCTTCTTCCTGTTCTTCAAAAGCTGAGAAACATAAGAAGAAAAGTCACTTGGCACTGACATCTCCTTCGGCACCAATAACTAAGAAACCTAAACTAGAGGGTCCACAAATGGCTGTGGAATTGAAACCCTCTGCTCTGAGACTACTTGCATTTTCAGCACCAGAGCAGACATTTGAAATACTTGACAAGACTTCGGAACCGACAACCTCAGTTCCATCCACCATACTGGCCCCGAAACCTACGGTTCCGATAGTAATTCTTCAGGAACCAGAGTACATATTTCCAAGAACACAGTATTCCCCATCAATAGATCCATTTGTGGGGCAATTGCCTAGTCCATTTCTGGAGAGACCTAAATCTCTCAAAATTGGATGTGCTGAGGCTGGTGGATCAGAATGTTCATCGTGTTACACTGCTGCAGTCATTACACTTGGGTTATCCTGCCGTCAGGCGGTTCCCCAATCGGCCTGAGTTCCAAAGTCTTGGTCTGGCATCGGTTGCTGTCGCCTCTTCCCTGACATCAGTGCGACAGGGGTATATAAGATGCAGCCGACGCCATTTTCTTCAGTCTTTCTTGCCGCGTGGTGCCCGAAGCAGTTCGCAAGTGCCGGTCGGCCGACTCCTGAGATTTTCATTCCGAATCCAGAACCAAAGTCTTCTACAAAGCTAAGTACCCCATTGGGGAAACTTTTTCTTGCCTCAGACCGATGTCAGTAAAAGTTAATAACTGTATTTCTTGTGAGAAGCAAATATCGCATAAGGATTTCCACTCCTATTGTATTCCATGCCTAGGCCCAGACCACAACGCCACTGGTTGTCGGTTTTGCGCTAGGTTTAACAAGCACACTATTAAATGTTGGTTTGATTTTGCCCGACATTATTGTGGCAGAAAATTCAATTACACCATGCCGTTGGAACTTCCGACGACCGGATTACATAAAAACTGCAAAGACAAGGACAGGCATCCGAGGCCCAAAACTGACGACGAGGCCTCTTCTAGGCCGGTCGCCGGTTCTCCGGTTTTCAGTGAGGCACCTACGCAGCCCCTGATGACCGCTTCCACAGAGCCACAGACTGCCTCCGACTCCCATGTGGAGTTGGCTGGGTCTTCGGACGCTCTATGTTTTCAGCCTACTGAAACTAAGCCTTCTGAGAGAACCGAAGTAGCTGAGCAATCCACAGCCTCAGAGGGTGACTTCAAACCTACCCAGTTAACCATTAAATCCTGTGCTAAGTCTAAGGCCCCCTTAAAAACAAAGGAACAGACACAGCATTCTCCAGGACAGGCTTCCATGCCTAAGAAACAAATGTTCAAAATGGCCGAAGATCTAATCACCCTGATTAGGGGGTCCCATCCCCCTCCTGATAAAAGGCCCAGATAGGATACAGACTATGAATCTTCCGACCAGGTGTCCATTTCTTCAGATTCATCCTCAGATCTAAGATATTCCTTACCCCCTTATGAGGATTCTAATGCTGAGGAGGAATCAATACCATCAGCCTCTCCGCCTGAGGACTACTCCTTTGGGGAGACCTTACATACCATGAGGAAGCATTTCCATTGGGAAGGCCAGGATTACTCAGAATCCAAGAAAAGGCTCAGAGATTTCCTTTTATTGCCTCAACACAGACCCCTTGCTATTCCGCCAGTGTTAGATATTGTGGATGATGTGTACACTGAATCCAGCTTAAACCCTGACTCCTTACCTCCAACCCCAGTTAAACCTGATAGATATTACAGAGTCCCTGACTCTCACAAATTTCTGTATAAAAGCCTGTTGCTGACCCTGAAACTATTTCTCAGGGACCCAAAGGGATTAAGGCCTCATTAGCGAAAAACCCAGTTCCCTCTGACAGAGATTCCAGAGCATTAGACAGATGGGGAAAGAAAGTATATACGTCTGCAACTTTAGCAATGAGAGCCTTAAATTGCCAGTTTCACATGCTAAAATATCAGCAATTTTTGATGTCTCAGTTGAAACAAAAGATGCTTCCAGATTCAGATCCTCCTAATTTTAAAGAAATGCAGGATTTATTGCATGCAGCTGAACAAGTGGGAAAACATACTTTGCAATGTGGGTTTGATTCCTTAGAGGCCTTCTGTAGAGCAGCAGTTACAGGCTCTGTCATTAGAAGGCATGCTTGGTTAAAAGAACATACGTTACCAGATCATGTTAAGGCAAAATTATTGGATGCACCTTTGCAGTGGGATGTGTTGTTTGGAGTTAAGGCAGAGGAGGTATTAAAGAAGATGGAGGATAAGGCAACATCTATGCAAATGGTGAAGGATTTCTTACAGGTTCAGCCTCCTTGTTTTAGCAGAAATTGGCCAACAAAGAATTGGTCCTTTCCAGTCACAGACAGACCTTAAAGAGGCAGAAGAGGTAGAGGTCAAGCACAAGGTCCTTACATGCCTTGACAATGGGGTACACCAGGCCAGAAAGAAGGGGAAGACAGACCATAACCTTATAAAAAGCAGCCTGAATGACTTCCCATTACAGCTGCCAAACAGCTCTCTCTTGGCAGCCCCCTTAGGAGGAAAACTGGCACTTTTCTGTCACAATTGGCATTGCATCACCAAAGACAAATGGGTTCTCAACATTGTATCTCAAGGTTATAGGTTCCACTTTCACACTTTGCCAAGGTTAAAAGGAATGCCAAATCTGCCACCAAATCAATGGGCAGAGGCTCAAAAACAAATTACAGCACTCATGGACATGAGAGCTATTCAATAGGTACCACCACAGGAGCAAGGACAAGGATTTTATTCAAGACTCTTTCTGGTTCCCAGAAAGGACAAAGCCTGGAGACCCATTCTGGATCTTTCTTCTCTAAACACTTTCCTGGATGTTCTGAAATTCAAAATGTTGACACTACAGCAGCTTCTTCCCATGATGGGCAAGAAAGCTTGGCTCGTGACTTTGGACCTCAAGGAGGTATACCTACATGTCCCTATCAGACAAAACTGCAGAAGATACCTCAGATTTCTAGCTGGTTCAATGCACTATCAATTCTCTGCACTGCCCTTTGGCTTATCTACTGCGCCCAGGGTCTTCACAAAGTGCCTGGCACCAGTAATTGCATTTTGCAGGCAAAAAGGAATTCAAATTTATCCATACCTGGACGACTGCCTGATTCAAGCAGAGAGCAAGGACATTCTTCTAAAGCATATGGCGTTCGTAAAAAAAGTTATTAAGTTGCCTGGGGTACACAGTAAACGAAAAGAAATCAAAACTAGTGCCCTCACAACAGATAATATTCCTGGGTGCCAGCTTGAACACAATGGCCCAGATGGCTTATCTCACGCCAGACAAGCAAGGACAGCTGACTCAATACTTTCAGTTGATAGCAACAAAGACCCAACTCCCTGCAAGAAAAATTCTGCAGGCCTTGGGCTACATGGCATCTTGCATACTACTAATTCCATATGCCAGACTGCATATGAGGAAACTACAATGGTACCTAAAGAGTGTCTGGTCTCAACACTGTCAAAGTTTGGAAACAATTATACCACTAATTCCTTGCCTTCAACAGGAGTTTTGATGGTGGGCTCAAGCTTGTCACCTCAACAAGGGACAGCCTTTTACTCAACCCACAGCCAGGTAAACACTGACAACAGATGCATCGGATTATGTCTGGGGAGCACACATGGCAGGAAAATGTATTCAGGGTGAGTGGCCCACAGAGCAAAGGCATCTTTACATCAATCAAAAAGAGATGCTAGCTGTACAAAATGCGCTTATAGCTTTCAAGGACCTGCTGCATCCAGGACAACTACTACTAAAGACAGACAACACCACAGTTATGTGGTACATAAACAAGCAAGGGGGCACACACTCCTACCTCCTCTGCAGACAAGCCATGACCTTGTGGAACACAACTCTAGACTACCAAGTTCATCTGCAAGCACAATTCTTGCCAGGAGAGAAAAACACACTGGCAGACGACCTAAGCAGAAACAGCATGGATCCCCACGAATGGGAATTGAATCCACAAATATCCAGAATGATAACACAAAAATGGTGGAGCCTGGACATAGATCTGTTTGCATCCCCAATGAACTGCCAGCTACAGAACTTCTGCACAAGGAGTTACCGTCCACAAGCATGGAAAGTGGATGCCCTCTCATTCAGCTGGAAAAACCTGCAATTATACACTTTCCCTCCTTTACCTCTCCTTCCAAAGGTACTCATAAAAGCCAGGCAAGAAGAGCTAAAGATGATCCTGATTGCACCAGACTGGCCACGCCAGCACTGGTACCCAATCTTAAAGAATTTAGCACAAGAACCACCCTGGATGTTGCCTCAAATCCCACATTTGCTGACACAGCACAACAATCAGATACTTCACAGCCAGCTAAAGACCTTAAACCTAGCTGCATGGAAAATTCCTTAGTCAAGCAAGCAATGTCTCTCTCCAAAGCTGTTATGGATGTCATTCTGGAGGCCAGAAGGCCTAGCACCAGGAAAGACTACTCGGATAAATGGAAGAGATTCTGTGCCTGGAACCAGGCGCACAGCCTTGACCCTCTTGTCCCAAACATTCCTCAGATACTTCAATATTTAACTGAGATGCTGGACAAGGGCCTCTCCTTCTCATCCATCAAGATCCACGCCTCAGCCATTTCTGCTCATTACAACACTGATCCACCAATTTTTTCTAATCCTTTGCTCAAACAGTACCTCAGAGGGGCTAAAAACTTAAGACCGCCCCGTAGAGCACCTACCCCAACTTGGGACCTCAACTTTGTTTTGGAAAAATTAACCTTACCTCCTTTTGAGCCAGCTAACACAGCAGAATTAAAATACATCTCCTGGAAAACTGCTCTGCTACTGGCAATAACATCAGCATAAAGAGTTTCAGAATTACAGGCACTAATGGCAGTGGAACCTTTCCTCATTTTCCACCAGGACAGGGTGTCTTTAAGAACTAACCCTACGTTTATGCCAAAGGTGGTATCAAGTGTGACTCTAAACCAAACTATTCACTTGCCAACTTTCTATCCAAAACCACAGAACAAAGGGGAGAGACTACTACATTCTTTGGACATTCACAGGCAGTTACGCTTCTACTTGGATAAAACCAAAGCTTTCAGAAAATCTGAGCAATTATTGGTAGCATATGCTGCAGGAGCACAGGGAAAAGCCATTTCAAAACAGACCATCTCAAAATGGATAGGACATTTTATACATTTCTGCGATACTCACCATGGGAAACCTGTACCTAGCAGCATTAGATCTCACTCCACCAGGGCAACAGCCACTTCAACTGCCTACCTCAGAGGAGTACCTACCAAGGATATTATGGAAGCAGCAACATGGAGTTCTGTGCATACCTTCACCAAGCATTACCATTTGCCTTTATACTCCAAATCCAGAGCTGGCTTCACCACTGCTGTACTGCAGGGCCTTATAGCCACCCCTAATGCCTTATAGAACCAGCCTCTCTACCTCAGCTTTGGGATTCCACCCAAGTGTAATGACTGCAGCAGTGTAACACGATGAACATAGTACAGTTTTGTACCTACCATAAATGTAGATGTTCGAGTGTAAACACTGCTGCAGTCCAGGTTACCCTCCCTCCTTCCCCTCTTATTTGCTGGTACGTACCTATGCCTTCTACCCTTTACTACCTATGGGGAAGTATTTGCTGGTAACTGAAAGTTGTTGTTTGCTTTTCTTATGTATGTTTTATTAGCAATTTGAATTGCCTACCTATTTGGGGGCACCTGACATCTGGGGCAAGAAAAACTGAAGAAAATGGCATCGGCTGCATCTTATATACCCCTGTCGCACTGACGTCAGGGAGGAGGTGACAGCAACTGATGCCGGACCAAGACTTTGGAACTCAGGCCGACTGGGGTACCGCCTGATGGCAGGATAACCCAAGTGTAATGACTGCAGCAGTGTTTACACTCGAACATCTACATTTATGGTAGGTACAAAACTGTACTTTCTTGCAGTGAGAGGATTGCCTTCTATGTCCTCGGTTCTGACTGTCTCCAGTTCTGGAACTACTCTTTCCATGAATCCACCAACTCTTCCTCCTCTGACCCCATGTGTGTTTTGGAGATTCAGACTCAGATCCCTCCAGCATCAACTGCTTCGGCTCCGGCCAGATCTTTTTCTCCAGGGCTGACTACTACCCTGAGCTCTTTGGTCCTGCTGGAACCAGAGGGCTTCCGAGGTGCAGGATCTGCTGTTGGTTCCAAGGGGCAGCTTTCTTGGAGCCGTTCTTGCACCTCAGGGCCCCAACAAGTGTGAGGTCCACTCCAGCTTCGGCGTTGGGGGCAGTGTTCTTGGAGCGGGGAGTGACCTCGGTTCCAAGGCAGTCATTTTTGGTTTCGGGCTCCCTTCCCTCTTCAGGGGAACCAGCTTTCCAGGCAATGGAGAAGGCCTTGTCCTTGGTGGGCACTGAGTCGTCTGCCCCATGATCGGATCCCTGATCCTTCCTCTCATTCTGACTCTCAAACAGCCTCTGCCTCAGGACAGCTTGGACAAAGCTGCAAAATACACCAGTCAAGGTTCTATCGTCTTCTGACACTTCTTCAGATTTTACCACTGAATAAGTCCATCACAAGAGAAAGTGCATGAGGAAGCATTTGGATTCCCTGGAAGAATCCGTCACTGAGCATACTGACTACGATGAAGGAGAGGGTTCCCCAAGGTCACTCCCTGAAGATGTCTCCTTTGGAGACATCTTTGAGATCCTTAAGCAGATAGGTGTCTGGAAATCCCAACATCCTTCCCCTGAGGAATCTGTATACCTGCAAGCTTTCAGCTCTCACCCATCTACGTCTTGGGTGACTCCACCAGCTGATGGTCTCATCAAACTAATAGTGCAGAAAGCATGGAAGGCTCCTGATTCCATAAAGCCAATCCCTAAGAGGCCAGACAAAATCATCTCTGCTCCCAAAGATTTTCAGTTTTGGGCTAAAGGGTTAGCAGTAGATTCCGTGGTGGTTGTGGCAGCCACAAAGAAAGAACTGTCAGAGGAGAGTGCTTCCATCCATAAAGGTCAGACAATCTTCTGCCATTTAAGAAAGGTTCCAGACAAAAAGACTCCAGCCACTCCCATTTGAGTCTTAGCCGATGGCTGGGGCATCGAGAGGCGGTCACCGCGGCTCCACTGCCGAGCCGACAATCGCTCACACTACTCGCCTAAACCTAGCTGCATGGAAAATTCCTTAGTCAAGCAAGCAATGTCTCTCTCCAAAGCTGTTATGGATGTCATTCTGGAGGCCAGAAGGCCTAGCACCAGGAAAGACTACTCGGATAAATGGAAGAGATTCTGTGCCTGGAACCAGGCGCACAGCCTTGACCCTCTTGTCCCAAACATTCCTCAGATACTTCAATATTTAACTGAGATGCTGGACAAGGGCCTCTCCTTCTCATCCATCAAGATCCACGCCTCAGCCATTTCTGCTCATTACAACACTGATCCACCAATTTTTTCTAATCCTTTGCTCAAACAGTACCTCAGAGGGGCTAAAAACTTAAGACCGCCCCGTAGAGCACCTGCCCCAACTTGGGACCTCAACTTTGTTTTGGAAAAATTAACCTTACCTCCTTTTGAGCCAGCTAACACAGCAGAATTAAAATACATCTCCTGGAAAACTGCTCTGCTACTGGCAATAACATCAGCATGAAGAGTTTCAGAATTACAGGCACTAATGGCAGTGGAACCTTTCCTCATTTTCCACCAGGACAGGGTGTCTTTAAGAACTAACCCTACGTTTATGCCAAAGGTGGTATCAAGTGTGACTCTAAACCAAACTATTCACTTGCCAACTTTCTATCCAAAACCACAGAACAAAGGGGAGAGACTACTACATTCTTTGGACATTCACAGGCAGTTACGCTTCTACTTGGACAAAACCAAAGCTTTCAGAAAATCTGAGCAATTATTGGTAGCATATGCTGCAGGAGCACAGGGAAAAGCCATTTCAAAACAGACCATCTCAAAATGGATAGGACATTTTATACATTTCTGCGATACTCACCATGGGAAACCTGTACCTAGCAGCATTAGATCTCACTCCACCAGGGCAACAGCCACTTCAACTGCCTACCTCAGAGGAGTACCTACCAAGGATATTATGGAAGCAGCAACATGGAGTTCTGTGCATACCTTCACCAAGCATTACCATTTGCCTTTATACTCCAAATCCAGAGCTGGCTTCACCACTGCTGTACTGCAGGGCCTTATAGCCACCCCTAATGCCTTATAGAACCAGCTTCTCCACCTCAGCTTTGGGATTCCACCCAAGTGTAATGACTGCAGCAGTGTAACACGATGAACATAGTACAGTTTTGTACCTACCATAAATGTAGATGTTCGAGTGTAAACACTGCTGCAGTCCAGGTTACCCTCCCTCCTTCCCCTCTTATTTGCTGGTACGTACCTATGCCTTCTACCCTTTACTACCTATGGGAAGTATTTGCTGGTAACTGAAAGTTGTTGTTTGCTTTTCTTATGTATGTTTTATTAGCAATTTGAATTGCCTACCTATTTGGGGGCACCTGACATCTGGGGCAAGAAAAACTGAAGAAATGGCATCGGCTGCATCTTATATACCCCTGTCGCACTGACGTCAGGGAGGAGGTGACAGCAACTGATGCCGGACCAAGACTTTGGAACTCAGGCCGACTGGGGTACCGCCTGATGGCAGGATAACCCAAGTGTAATGACTGCAGCAGTGTTTACACTCGAACATCTACATTTATGGTAGGTACACAACTGTACTTTCTTGCAGTGAGAGGATTGCCTTCTATGTCCTCGGTTCTGACTGTCTCCAGTTCTGGAACTACTCTTTCCATGAATCCACCAACTCTTCCTCCTCTGACCCCATGTGTGTTTTGGAGATTCAGACTCAGATCCCTCCAGCATCAACTGCTTCGGCTCCGGCCAGATCTTTTTCTCCAGGGCTGACTACTACCCTGAGCTCTTTGGTCCTCCTGGAACCAGAGGGCTTCCAAGGTGCAGGATCTGCTGTTGGTTCCAAGGGGCAGCTTTCTTGGAGCCGTTCTTGCACCTCAGGGCCCCGACAAGTGTGAGGTCCACTCCAGCTTCGGCGTTGGGGGCAGTGTTCTTGGAGTGGGGAGTGACCTCGGTTCCAAGGCAGTCATTTTTGGTTTCGGGCTCCCTTCCCTCTTCAGGGGAACCAGCTTTCCAGGCAATGGAGAAGGCCTTGTCCTTGGTGGGCACTGAGTCGTCTGCCCCATGATCGGATCCCTGATCCTTCCTCTCATTCTGACTCTCAAACAGCCTCTGCCTCAGGACAGCTTGGACAAAGCTGCAAAATACACCAGTCAAGGTTCTATCTTCTTCTGACACTTCTTCAGATTTTACCACTGAATAAGTCCATCACAAGAGAAAGTGCATGAGGAAGCATTTGGATTCCCTGGAAGAATCCGTCACTGAGCATACTGACTACGATGAAGGAGAGGGTTCCGCAAGGTCACTCCCTGAAGATGTCTCCTTTGGAGACATCTTTGAGATCATAAGCAGATAGGTGTCTGGAAATCCCAACATCCTTCCCCTGAGGAATCTGTATACCTGCAAGCTTTCAGCTCTCACCCATCTACGTCTTGGGTGACTCCACCAGCTGATGGTCTCATCAAACTAATAGTGCAGAAAGCATGGAAGGCTCCTGATTCCATAAAGCCAATCCCTAAGAGGCCAGACAAAATCATCTCTGCTCCCAAAGATTTTCAGTTTTGGGCTAAAGGGTTAGCAGTAGATTCCGTGGTGGTTGTGGCAGCCACAAAGAAAGAACTGTCACAGGAGAGTGCTTCCATCCATCCCCCCAGTTGTGAGTCTTGGGTGATGGATAGGTTCAGGAAGCAAGTATACGCTTCTTCGACCTTTGCTCTGGAGTCGTTGACCTTTATGGCACATTTCACTAGACTCCAAAGGAATTTGATTAAATAGTTATCAAATACCCTTGTAGGAGCTACATCTGAAGAAGTTCAAGAAAAGGTTGCTTCTCAGGAGGCCACCTTCGAGTTCATATCCAACTCATCCATGAGGCTCTTAGCACATGCAGCCAAAGGGACAACCAGAGCAGCAGGTTCCAGCGTAGCCATAAGGAGACATGTCTGAACGTGCTTATGTGAATTTGCAGAGCCATTCAAGTCTTCGTTGGTCAATGCACCCTTTGATGGATCTTTTTTTTTTTTGCCCAAAAGTTTGTGAGACCTTGTCCAAGTGTGAGAAAGATGGGAAGACCTTTTCTTCATTGGACGTATGTTTTTCTACTCCTCAACAGTCCTTTTCTTGGAAACAGTGGAGAGGAAGGATGTGGTTCCAAAAGTACCAAGGGCCTTTCCAGAACACATGTGGTAGTATCTCCCCCAGGGGCAGAGGAGGGAGTTTTAATGGAAGACACCATCTGTGTGGCAGTGGTGTCCCTCAAAATCAGGGTTGCAGAGGTTCTTTCTCGGCCAAACCCTTCCAGTGCTCCTGAAAGGAGACCCGATTGCTTGCCTCTGGAAGCTGTCAGGGGATGATTATTCTTACACCAACATGCCTGGCTAAAAATATCTACAGATGTTTGGGTGTAAAGGATTATTACCAGAAGATACACCATTCCCGTTCACACATCCCAAAAAACTGAAAAGGATCCTGATGTTCCATCCAGTCAGAGGGAACCAGCAGTTCAAGAAATCAAAAAACTGCTAGAAAAAAAAAGTCATCCAACACCCCCACCCCACCCCACCCCCCAGACCAGAAAGAATCCGGAATTTACTCAAGTTTCTTTTTAGCTCCAAAGAAGACGAGACAGGAGAACAATTTTGGATCTTAGTGTTTTGAACAAATCTATTTGACAAACAAAATTCCAGATAGTCATGGTTCAGTTCATCCTTCCCTTCTTAGGAAAGGACAATTGGATGTGCTCAGTAGATCTCCAGGATGTGTATTACCACCTCAGGATGGATAAGTGCTCCAGGAGATTTCTCCACTTCCAGCTGGGAGCCTGTCACTATCAATTCAGGGCCTTGCCCTTTGGTCTCACTACAGCCCCCAGGGTGTTCACCAAATGCATGCAAGTGGTAACATCTCATTTGAGACTACATGAACACTGAGTGTTTCCTTATTTAGATGACTGTCTTATCACTTCTCCCACCAGGCATGTCATAGAAAAATCAGGAGACCATGTCCTTCATACTTGTGCCAACCTCGGAATCACAATAAACCACGGGAAATCTCATCTGATTCCAGTGCAGAATCTGGAATTTATAGGGACAAATCTGAATATGAACACTTGCACAGCTTTCCTTCCTTTTCCCCATCTAGAAAAGATCAAATCTCAAGTCAGGAGAATTATCATCAGCAAGACAGTAGTTGCACATCTGGTACTGCAGGCTCTAGGTTCTGTGGCAGCAACCATTACCTTAGTACCTCTAGCAAGATTCCACATGAGGATTCTACAATGGCTTCTAGTATCCCAGTGGTCCATTCTTCATCAACCAATGTTGCATCTTATTTTATTGACCAACTGTTGAAAAAGGGATCTTCTCTGCTGGGTTCACTCCACAGATATTCTAGCGGGATGACTTTTCATACAACTCCAACTCCAGGCCATAGTGACCACGGATGCATCCTAGATTAGGGCATTATCTGGGCAAGACAGTCCAAGGCACTTGGTCACTTACAGAGGCCAGTTTGCATATCAGTGTCGTAGAGATGAGGGCAGTGCTGTTAGCATTGCAGGCCTTTCAAGCTGTTCTTCCTCAAGGGACATTTGTGACCCAGACAGACAACTTGTCAGTCGTCTGGTACATCAACAAACAGGGAGGAACAAATTCTTATCACCTTTGTCAAGAAGCACTCAGAGTTTGGCAGTGGCAGTGTCTTCCAACCACTTTCTAATAGCAGTGCAGATCACGGGGACTTCCAGTGTGATAGCAGACAAGCTGAGCAGATGCATTCACATGCCTCACGAGTAGTCTCTCAGCCCGAAAACGGCACAACTGATTTTTCACCACTGGGGCATTTTTCACAAATGATTTTTCACTGCTGGGGCATTTTTCACAGTCCTTTTGATCTGCTGGGGCATTACCTGTTTGTATTGCCCCACAACAACAAGTGCAACAGCTACTTTGCCCTCGAGAGACACTGTCCTTCACAATTAGCCCTCGGGACTTCTATACACCTTTCCCTGATACCAATAATTTCTCAATTTCCGAAGAAAGCAACCAGGTTGAAGAGCAAGCTGATTCTCATTGCCCCATTCTGGCCTTAACAGATTTGGTTCCCCTTCCTCTAGCCTCATCTAATTCAGCAGCCATGGACTCTGGACCCAGCTCTAGCTCTCCTGTCCAATCCAGAGAGATTAGTTCACCCGAACCTTCAGAACCTAATGCTCACAGCATGGTTTCTCCACTTCCTCTGATTGCCAGGCATAACATTATATCTTCTCTAGTCTGTAAAATTATTTTGGTTTCACTTAAACCCTCCACTAGAAATTTTTATTGTAGTAAATGGAAAAAAAATTCATGTAGGGCTCATAATAATGACATTGATCCTCTTGTAGCTCCCATCACAAAAATTTTAGAGTTTTTGACATTGCTGTATGAAGAAGGAGCTTCTGCTTCTACCTTCAGTGTTCAACTAGCGGTCATTTCAGATTTTTCACAGTGGGTTACAGGACATCTCATTAATGTCTCATAAACTTTGCATGACCTTTTTGAAAGGAACCTTGATGCTGAGGCCTCCTTATAAAGACCCATATGTTCCATGGGATCTCAACTTGGTTCTTCAGAATTTGATATACCCCCCCTTTTGAGTCTGCAGTCACTTGTGAGCTGAAGTGATTGTCTTGAAAAACAGCTATATTAATAGCTGTTACCTCTGCTAGAAGAATGTCAGAGATTCAGACACTATATCGAAAATCACCATATTTGACTTTTCACCCAGATAGAGTTTCATTAAGGACTAATCCAGCCTTTCTTCCAAAGATTGTTTTAGAGACAAATATTAATCAGACTATTAATTTACCTGTTTTCTGTCCAAACTTTTCAAATAAAGGAGAATATTATTTGCACTTATTAGATGTCTACACAGACAATTGCATAGAACAAAACCTATCAGAAAATCTGATTAACTGTTTATTGCCTTTTCCAGTGCTAGACTAGTATCCAAAGTTATGCTTTCTGAATGTTTGAAAGATTGCATACCCTTTGTATACACCAAAAAGAATATTGAATTACCTGGACCTGTTAAAGCACACTCTACCAGAGAGCTAGCCACTTTTGCAATTTTTCATGCCAGAGCTTCTTTTGATGACATTTGCACAGCAGCAACTTGGACTACTCCACATACTTTTATTACTCATTACAAATTGGATTTGGCCTCCAGGGGAAGAGCGTCCTTTGGTTCTATGGCGCTCAGGAATATTGTTCCGTGAGTCCGCCCAAGATAAGTAGCTGGGCCTCTGTCTCACAGGTCAAGGAATAAATGAAGATTGACATCAGATATAGAAGTTATGTACTCACCATAACGTTCCATCTGTGTTGTCGATCTTTATTTGTCCTTGACGCCCCTCTCTCCAAACCCCAACCTTCGATATCTCTTGGTGGAACGGGCTGAGTCTTTATTTACAGTCCTTTTAGCCATCCTTAACCAGATATGGACTCCACAAAAGTACTTTCAGGATACATATCTTATCTGTCTGTCAATCAGCAGACTCGATCTGAGGTAAGATGGAGAGGAGCATTATGGGTTGGGAGTAAAGCTCGAGAGGTTTTGGTCCTCATGGGCTGTAGTATGGCCAAGTTGGTTCCGATTTTGGAACTGAACCCACGGGTCAAGGATAAATGAAGATTGACAGCACAGATGAAATGTTATGGTGAGTACATAACTTCTTTTTCCTTTCATCTTTAGTTCTCTGTATCATTTTTGATACTTTCTGACTTTACTTTTGTCGGTTTCTTCTTACTCTTCACAGGGTAATACTTTTTCTACCATTGTTGGTAGTTCTCTCTAGTTTAAAAAAACACACACAACAGTTTAAACTATCTAACTACTGTCAGCCTGTCTCTCTTTTTGGCTACTCTGACTGACATACCTACTGGGTTTAAAAAATTAACTTCCTTTAGGCATAAGATCTCCAATTCTGATATCCACAGGGAGTGCACTTATTGTCTGGGTGTTGCCCACTTAGACTGCCCTCTTGTCTTTCCACCCCCAATAGCTATGGTAACCATGGATACCTCCCAATTGGGGTGGGAGGCATTTCTTGGGGGGGGGGATGGTCAAAGGCACGTGGTCCCCAGAAGAGACCAATTCATATATCAATGATCTGGAGATGGGGGCAGTACTCTAGTGTTGCAAGCCTTCCTCTCGGGATTAGTTGTGATTCAAACCAATAACATGTCTGTGGTTTGGTACATCAGCAAACAGGGAGGAACCCCAATCTTTTCTCCTCTGTCGAGAGGCAACGAGAGTGTGGCAGTGGGCAATCTCCTCCAACCACTATCTTATGGCAACACACATCCCAGAGAAATCCAACATGCTAGTGGACAAACTCAGCAGGTCCATTCCGATGCTTCACAAGTGGTCTCTCAATCAGTTAGTGGCAGAGAGAATTTTCTATTGATGGGTACAACCTTGTTGCAATCTGTTTGCCTCTCCCCACAACAAGTACAGCAGGCTTATTGCTCTGATCTCCCCCTCTGGGGGAGTTGAGAGATGCTCAAGTCCACATTTGGCCCTCCAGTCTCCTTTAATTCCTCGATACCACTAATTTCCAAATTTCTACAGAGGGCACTTTGGTTGAAGAGCATGGTTATCCTCATTGCCCCTTTTTTGGCCTTGTTAAATGTGGGACCCTTTCCTTTGGTTTCACCTTCACTATCCACCCTGAATACTGGACTCCATTCCAGACCTTTTCTGTCATCCTATGGGGATGGATTACCCATACATTACAGGCCTCAAGTTGACCACGTGGTTTCTCCAAGTCCACTAATAGACAGCCCAGGCTTTCCTAACTGGTCCGACAGATATTACTATCATTCCAGAAGGCCTTTACCAGAAGATCTACAAGAGTAAATGGAAGAAATTCTGATTTGGTCTCTCCAGAGGGAATTAGACCCCTTCACCACTCCTGTTCCTGGAGTTTTTAGCATCTGTTTTTCATGATGGGGCTAGTTTCTCTACTATCAAACTGCATTTGTCAGCAATATCAAATTTTCATTCAGGTGAAATGTTTTCTCATTAGCTTCATCAAAATTGTGCATGGCTTTCCTTAAATGTACCCTTTTGCATAAGCCCCCAGTAAAGGACCCTATACCATCCTGAGATTTAATGGTTTTACTGCAAGGTTTGGCTCACAGCCCTTTTGATTCATTGGCTAGATCTGACCTACAACTTTTATCTTGGAAAACTGTTTTTCTAGTGACTATTACATCTGCAGGATAAGTATCTGAGCTCCAGGCTCTTTCTTTCATATCCTCATATTTGATTTTCTACAAAGATAGAGTTACCATATGGACCAATCCATCCTTCTTGCCCAAAGTAGCCTCATCAGAGGTGAATATTAACCAAGTCATTAATGTGCCTGTTTTCTTTCCCAACTGTGCTAATAAAGGTGAATACATGCTTCATCTCTTTGGATAAACATAGGCAGCTCTGCTTTTTTTTCCATATAACAAAAGATTTCAGAAAGACAGATCAGTTATTTGTCTCATTCTCCCCAACAAATTGGGTAGACCAACTCCTAAAGTTACTTTAGCCAGATGATTGACAGACCGCATAGCCTTTGTTTACAGTCAACAAGGTTTGTCATTACCCTGACCTCCTAAAGTACACACCACCAGGTCCATAGTGACTTCATCAGCTTTCTGGGCTAGGACTTCAACTGATGACATTTGTGCCACAGCTACTTGGTCCAATGCTCATACACTTATTGCTCATTACAAATTTGATTTGACTTCCAGACGCAGGGCTGTGTTTGGTTTTGCAGTATTGCGAACATCCTTCCATGAGAGCCTTCCAAGATTTAAGTAGCTGGGGACTCTGTCCCATCAGGTGAGGAATGAATGAAAATGACAGAATCAGATATTATGTGTACTCACCATAACTATAGATCTTTGTTGTCCATTTTCATTCTTCTGTAACTTCCCTCTTCCTTTTTCCTGGAGTGACCTTATGGTTATTATGGAACCAGTGTTCCTTGTCTGAGCTGCAGTCCTTTCTACCATCTTTCCTTCTATTTTGGCCTGAGGTTAGTTCTTTCTGTTGGTTTTGAGGCAGAAAACTCGATCTGAGGTACTGCACAGTAACTGAGCATTATGGGTTAAGGGAGGACCTTGAGAGTTGGATCCGAGTCTAGTAAATGCGTCCTTGCCAGATCCGAGAATAGATCTGAGACACATCAATTGAAGAAGAATGAAAATGGACAACACAGATGCATAGTTATGGTGAGTACATAAATTTAATTTTGTCAGTACAGAAAAAATAAGACTCATTAATGGTAGTAGTCTGAAACACATTTGCTTCCTTTTTTCATTCTTGAGTAAATGGAAAAAACATAAAGATTTGCTTAAAACTGTATCTTTTACCATATGTAAATGTGTAGAAACTGGAAACCTGACTGGAGTGCTTGAGACTAGGGTTCAAACTAAGCAAAGTGCTAGCCATGATAATGGAATAAAGCAGCCACTGATCTTTGCTTTTTTTGCATAGAGATGGTGTGGCAACTAGCTGTGACTCTGTTATCCCTTACAAAAATCTGAGAGCATAGCTTTACCTTACAGTTGCCTAGATGTGACCCTGACCATGCATTGCCCTTATATTCATTGTGGAAATTCACCTGTATAGTTGAGGCTACTTAGATGCATTGCATATAGGTGCTAAACAGAGAATGTGAGTGTGTATCTCCAAGTGCCTGCAGCCTTACCCACTGCTCCATCTGACTCAGTATAGCAAGGTTGTTGTTGTTGTTGTTTGTCTTTCGGCTTTTCCCAGTTAGGGGTTGCTACAGCAGAACTCTGGACTGCTAATGATTGGCAGTAAATTTTCACGAACGCCGAGGTGCCAGCTCGACATCCAACCTTCAACTAAGGCACGCCCATTTACTCATGTCTTTCGAATGCCCACCCAACCGCGGGGAGGACATGCTGACTCAGTATAGCAAGGACACGTCATGAAGTGTGCAGTGCCATGTAATTGCAATGACAATTGGCTACAAAACTTGGGCTTTATTGGGAGGCACTCAGAAGAAGTTACTGATCCAGGCAGGGTAGTGGAATTGTAGAAGACAAAAAAATAGCATACATAAATGGAAATTAGTAATGATATTGCTAAGCATCCCATCTGATGTCTTTGCAGTTTATTCTACAGTATTCACAGTACAGGACAGCATATGAAATAAACACTCTCATTTATATATATTTGCAACTAGGGATTTCCAGTGAGGCTTAGAAGCACCCATACGTTTCCTTTGTTGGAAGCAACCTTCTTCTGATTTGATGGGGGTGCATATACTCCGATAAATAAAACAGTAAGCACTAATAAGGTAGAAACTTCATTTTTTAAATGAAAAGCATCCCAGTGTGTCAGCTGTACACTCTTCTGAGTGTACAAAAGGTAATAACAAGTAATATAATGATTAATACACTCTGAATTAAGTAGTAAAAAAACTGTAAACGATTAAGTAATAAGCATATAGCAAGTTCTTTCAGCAAAAATTCTACATTTAACCCTTAGAATACAGGCATATTCTACTGTAAAATAAAGCTGGTGTTTTTGTATCTGAGTAAAAATTTTCACACCAAATGTATACCTTTCTTTATTACGTACACACCATATAATGAAAGCTTTCATAGGATCATAGGAAGATACTAGGATAGTGACACTGAGGCCCTTATAAGTCTAGTAAAGAGTTTAACCCATATTTAGACAAGTCAGCACCCAAAGCCCCTGTCCAGCAGGGGCACAGGTGGAATCCCAGGGGTGTATTTTCTGTTTCCCATCCAGTTGTCCAGGTTGCTCTTAAAAAGGGATAGACAGGGCTTTTAGCCTATCTGTGTAGCGTAGATGTTTGAGGCCCTGGATTTTCCTGGTGTGGAACCTCTGTGGTCTGTCCAGCTGCTGCATGTGCTTTGCGAGGTATATTATGAAGGGGTGTTGTACTCAATAATTGGCTATATAAGGGAAGAATACGGGGTTGTTATGACCTCCTTGTCCCCGGAATGAGATACCCTTACTTATGAGGTGGGCCACGTAGAAAGCTTTCCGTACAATGGAAGCAACATGTTGATCAAAGTCAGGTTGCTATCAACCTGGGTGCCCAAATCCCTCATGACTGATTGCATGCTTATGACTTTATTAATGTGATAATATGTGGGGATGTCACTCTCCACAAAGGGGATGATGATGATGCATTTTTTGACATTCAGCTTGAGGCAATGTTTCTGGTACCACTCATTTGTTTGGGTGAGACCCTCTTGGAGGATGTCCAGATCACTTGGGGAACTGATGATCATACCCAGCTTGCAGTCATCTGCAAACTTGGGCAACCATAGCCCACTGGTTTTGGCCTGCACCTCAGAGACGTATTTCCCGAATAACAAAGGCCCGAAGACTGATCCCTGGGGTACACTCCTGGTTATGGGTCTACTGCTTGAGGTGGCTTCCCCTATTTTGATTAGGTAGATTCTATCAGTGAGCCAGTTTGCTACCCATCTGGTAACATATGGATTGATGCCTAGTTGAAAGAGTTTATCTATTATGCCTGAGTGGGGAATAGTGTTGAAGGTTTTGGTCAGGTCAAGGTAGGTGTTGTGTACCGTCTTTCCCTCGTCCATGGCTTTGGTGACTGTCTCAAAACATCGATCAGATTTAACAGACATGGCCTCCCCTTGACAAAGACAAACTGTGTGGGGTCGAGTGTTTGGAGGTTGCCAGTGTCCCTTTTAATGAGGTCCGTGATAATCCGTTCCATGGCCTTACAGATCAGGCTAGTTAGGCTGATGGATAAAACCACAAGAAACAAAAATAAAAATCAAAATAAAACCACAAATAAGTGACCCGATAAAATGAAATTTATATGTTCTCATTTCATTGGCTCAGCTTTTTCCAAAATAGTCCCCCTTAAACCAGTGGAAATACCTTGATGTACTTGATAGAAATGTGTTGCTACAGAACTAAATTTTACTATATCTCTCAGATGTTCTAAAAATCTCACTTTAAAAGCTCCTTTTGTCTGACCAATGTAAAATTTATTGCAGGGGCACTGCAAAGCATAGATAACACCATTGGTATCACATCTAAAACAATCTTTAACCATATAAGCATGTCCATTAATTTGATCAAAAGAGTTTACCATATATTGGCATGCCTTACATATGCCACAAAACAGTAATGCCCAACCTAATACTCTCACTATATATCTGCACTGGGGACATAGAAAATTAGTTAGGTTGATGGGTTTATAATTTCCCAGATAGGTGTATGCTCCACCTTTGTGTAAAGGGATTACTAGGCTGTCCAGTCAGCTGGGTCAAAGCTGGTACTCAGGCTTTGGTTGAATAAGGTGCCTAATGTTGCTGCAAGTTCATGCCTGAGTTCAAGTAAGATGCAGCCTGGGATATCCAGTCCCATGGAGGCTGTAATTTTTGCCTTTGAGAGGGCAGTGATGGCCTGTTCCATAGAGATAAGAGGAGGGGAGCAGGTAATGTGGATGTCCTGATTTACTGATGGGGGGACAGAGGGGTGAAATTTTCGCTGAGTCTGTCAGCCAGTAGGTTGGCTATATCTACAGCATTTTTGTATGTGGTGTCGTTGACCACCAGTTCTGAACAGATCTGGGTGCTTCCTTTGAGATTGCGGACATATGTGAAGAAGGGCTTATGATTGTCTTGAGTAGATGTGGCCAATTTGAACTCGAAGTTGGCTTTAGAGGATTTCACTAGTTCTCTTATTTGTTTGTTCAAGCTAAGGAGAGATTGCTTCCAGTTGGGCACCTGCTCCTTCTTGGTCCTGGACAGCAGTTGTTTCCTTTTATGTAGTTTATTTATTTCAGATGTCCACCAGACAGGTTTACTCTTCCTTGTGGAGGATGATTTTGTCCTGTCGGGTATTCCTGATTCCATGCATCTATAGAAATGCTTATATAGTACTTTGGTGTAGATTTGGACATTGGTGCCAGTTCCTACAGAGGGGGATTGGGTTATGAAGCTGTTTATACCATCCCTCTGGAGGCTGCAATCAGCTTTGGAGAAGTTTTTTTTTGTTTGACCATAGCTAAAGGTGAGTCAGAGGTGATGGTGACTTTAAAAGTGACTGCTTTATGGTCAGATCTTACCATGGAGGATGACACTGTAAGGCTGCTGCAGTGGTTAATACCAAGTCCAAGATATTATCACTTCTTGTGGGGGTATTGACTAGCTGTTCCAAAGCATCTGCATGGATAAAATTGTGGAATCTCTGGACATTTGTTTTCTGGCATGAGTAGTTTTTCCAATCTATGGTTGGGTAGTTAAAGTCGCCCAGGATCAGGGTAAAGAGTTGAATCTTGATAGATTTGAAAAAGTCCAGATGGGTGGAGTGGGCATCTTGAGTCAAATTTGGGGGCCTGTAGCTAGCTATGATTTGAATAGAGGCCTGTCAATGGTTAACTGCACCTGGAGTGTCTCCTGTGCATCATACTGTTTGACTAACCTGGCGGTGTGTGTGTCTTTAATATATATTGAAACTCCACCTCCTTTGGTTTTACTGCCCACAGTTTGGGGTCTGAATGTGTGATAAGATGAGTAACCAGGTAATGGTGGGATGCTCTCCGCAGCTTTGAGCCAAGTTTCTGTGACTGCAGAAATGTCAGCATCTTCCAGGGTTAAGAATGCTTACAGTGAATGCAGCTCAATGTTTAGACTCCGAGCGTTTAGCAGCATGAACTTTAATTTGTTTGTTGTTGAAAATTTTATGGTGGTAGTATTGACCTCATGACTTTTTCTAAAAAAGGCACTATGGGGGAGGCAATGCTGCTTAAGGCTAGGGACATACCAGACCGTGACACATATTCAGCAAGCTGAATCATATCTCTCTTCATATAGTTCAGGAAGGTACGTCTCAAGTCGTTCATGCCAACATGGGCAATGACAGAGTCATAACAGTATCTGTTGTTGAGAAACTTGAGTGCTTGTATGATATGGCAGATTCTGGCACCTGACAAACAACTAACCATAACTTTCTCCTTATCCAGCTCAATGAGAGGCACATCTGTGTGTCTCACAATTGAGTTTCCTATAACTAATATGTTGGGTTTATGGTTAGGCCTTAGTGGTTGCGAGACACAGGTGTGTGGACTATACATGGCATGTGGTGTGGAAGGTTGTGGAGTTTGCGTGTGTTTTTGACTCTGAGGTCTCCTTTGTTAGGGTTTGTTTTTGTTGAGAACCAGTGCATATGTGGGTGTGTGTTGTGTAGTTGTGGGTGATGATTGAGGTGTAGTGATTGTGTTGATAACCTTCTCAGTGCCAGATATACTGGCTTGTGAGAGAGAGAGCATAGACTACAGGTTCTTAATGTAATTGCATATCTCACAAATTGTGTCCCTAGGGGGTAGTAGTAGATGGTTGTCCGTGTACATGAGGCAGTTGCTACACTGTCTCAGGATGCCCATATCAACCAGGGTAGCAGGAGAAACCATAGGAAATTGTCCATCCATATTGATCAGAATCTGAGGGAGAGAGGCCAGGGAGAGCCAAGGGGGTAGGCCTAAAGCCCAAGTGCTTAAACCAAAACTAGGAGGCTTAGAATAACACAATATAAACAGGCTAAAAACAAGCAGTAATAAATGCAGCAGAAAAGATGCAATCAAACACTTTAGAGAACAAGTAGCAGAAAAAGCAAGATGAACTAATAGAGTAGGAGGAGGGAATACAAATAGTATAAAAGCAGCTAAATAAAAAGTTTTTTTTTTAATAAAGTGGAAAGGGAGAAAGGAGGAACAGAAGATGATTCAGGGTTAAGGAACTAAGGAGTTTGGCCTTCCCAAATGTTCTCTCTGTATTAGGAAGAAAGAGCAAATGAGAATGGACCGGGGAGTGTCCCAAATCAAATTTGCAGCAGGGGAGGGCAACTGTAAAATGATACCAAGTTTAAGAACAAGCCAACAATAGTGAGGGGGTGGTAAACTATGCTACCGCTACTAGGTACACTAATTTAGGCAGAAAACACTATAGAAATGTTTATTACAACAGACGAACAGCAGTGAGACACTCAATGAAAGTTTTAAACAGAAAAAGAACAAGGAGATTCTAGAGAATGCTTTCAACTACAAACAATTCAGTTATATGATACACTCCCTGCCATATAAATCAAAATAAAAACAGGTGCTTAACAAGTGGAGAAAATTTCCAGTTATTACCTTTCACACAGTGAAACTTAGCTAAAAAAGCTTTACAAACAGTGAGACAGTAGCAAAAATGATTTAACAGTCCAAGTAAGGCAGACAATTGCAGTACAACATTGCAGATTAGTTTATAGCAATAAAATACAGTAAAAAGTTTGCAGCAGACAGTAAAAGTGCAATTGTGAAGACTGGTAGAGAAGGGTGAAGGCTGCCAGCCTAGTCAGATAGAATTTTAATAGATAATTCTATCATTTGTAAATATGAATGTAAACTACAGACTTGTTGTCTTAAATGTAAAGAAATACTGTTACATGTGGAACTGGAAATAAATGTGACAACAGTACACTCTACTGACCAAAGTAAAACATGTGATGACCCTTTTAAGTAGCAGTGGTTCCGAAAAGTCTAGATGAAGAAATTATTTCTATTGTTTTAACCAAGAGTTAAATTGCTAGATTTAAACATGCAAATGTATTTTTATTACTCTGTTCCTGACCAGCTGCAAGATAACAAAAGGGAGATGTTAAGAATGTAAATGCAGTTAATGTGTAGCCTGGGAAATCCAGGAAAGTGAAAAAGAATGATATAATGTTTATCAGAACTGCAATAGCAATTTAAACAGAGAGAATCAGAAGGCATTAAGCATTTTTGTCTTGATCATCCAACGCACAGCACTGTCTCTTGCTCACATGTAAGTTATGTTAGACTTGTGTTTTTTTAGGGATAGCTGCAACTAGAAAGTTTAGACTAAGTGTTTTTTCTGTGATGTCAGAACTGTACTACTAAATTATTTTAAGTATTACTGTTTGATCTCTGAACTTTTGACTAGCACTGTATAGTAGAAAGTATTGTCTTGTGGTTTAAATTATTTATTATTAAATATTTTAAAACTGTTTAACTGTGGCTGGTTTGTGTAGAGATAATTTAAGCTCTAAGAGTACATTGCATGTATATAAGGATCCTGTACCAGGTCACTCTAATAAGCCTTGAGACTGTTTAGTCATACTACGCAATTGGATAATAATATGGCACAGTAATAATTGGACACCCTTTTAAGGGCTTTTGAGTAGCTGATAATTATTAGCTGGGTGGTGGCAGGGTACTACCGTATAGTCTGGGTAAAAGGGGCACACCTGGAAAACCTGTGCCAGCCTTCCCCAGAAGTGTCTGTGTGGTTGTATAAACTCTTATTTCAAAGTGTGTGTGTGTGTCAGATACTTGGGCAGGGACACAGAGTACTGGTTGGATAGAGTGGGTGATGGAGATTTTAGCTTGCCCAGCTAGGCTGAGATCTGGACCCTATAGCTGTGCCAGTGGGGAGTCTTATTGGGGACCTGGAGAACAAGGGAGCGACCAGCCCGGGACTGACTGTTATCTCTGTGTGCTCTTAAGGGAAATTGCACTTTACTGTGTGTATTTGTTATCCTTTCCTCATATATGAGACACCCTCTCTGGTGTTAGTGGTGAGGATTGAGGCTCCTTGATTTCTGGGCCAGGGCATGGGCATCACATATTAATTGGTGGCAGTGGTGGAGATATCCTCACATTATTGTTTGGCAATGGTGGGATAGCCAGATCACATATTAATTAGCTAGAAAATACTAAGTGGCTTGTAGTGATGTGGATAGAGCAAGTCCTGTAGCTTGTGTACAGTGAGCTTTGAAGGTGTTTTGTACTCTAAAACAGCCACGTAGTGAATACTCGAGTTCAGATCACAATTGTTTTATTTCTTTTGTTAGCTTAGTTAGTCAGGCTGAGCAGGCAGCATGTCAGCAGAGGAGTATGGAAAGCTGACAAGGAGCCAGCTGGCGGACATGTGCCAGGCAAGGGCACTGGTGCATGGAAACCTGACTAAGGCAGACCTGATTGCAGCCTTGGTTACAGCTGCATCCAAAAACAGCAACCAGGAGAACAATCAGACTGGCAGTTGAGATATAATTCCCTCGGAGAATGGACAGCTCAACCTTTCTGCAATGGACTTAAAAATACAGCTGGAGCTAAAAGACTTGTGTTGGAGGCCAGGTGTATGGAATTAGAAGCAAATGAGTGACTGCGATGTTTGCAGGCTGAGGAAAATGAGAAACTGTTATGTCTGCAAGCCAAGGAACAAGAGAGGCAGGGGCAGCATGAGAAGTAGATGCTGACACTTCTCCAGAGTCATGGAGGCAATGGGGAAGGGAGTAACTGGAGAAATGAAACAAAAAAGTCCAAAACCACAAAATCCAAGAAAACGCTCAGCAAATGGATTCCTCTCCAAAATTATTTATTGCAGATAATCCAAATCACACAGCAAGCAAACAAAAACTCCACCAAGTGAGGATTAAGCCGCCGCCATAAGCGCTTTCATCCTCAAAAGTACACATTAACATGGAACTTCATCAGATGGCAGCAAAAATATATCATATCCTTTAAATACATTTGTTGTGTGACATCACTTCCCCCCACAAGGACAGATAAAGAAAAAAACCTCAACTCATGCATTATAAAAGTCAGCAATTATGAATAATCAGTCCATAAAAAATATATATGAATATATGTATTCATCCTATAAAGCAACATTTTTTAAAAGTATATGTTAAAAAATGTATAATAGAAAGTAAAAATAAAAAAATAAAAAGTTAATAAAAAATACATCCTACAAGCAAAATTTATAGCACTGCCATTTAAAACAGCTTAAACAGCTCTGTGCCTTGTATTTGCTCAAATACAACCAGCAAACCCATCAGGGAAAACCAGAATATAAAACCTATGATGTTATGTAGTCCTATCCTACCGTAATTCTTGCTGGATGGGTTCGGAGCCGATATTCGGCTCAACTCGGCCGATACTAAAGCTCGAGAGCTTTTACTGGCTTGAGGCTAGCCCCTATCCCATGGTGCCTCATGGCAATTCCCCAGATCTTGTATGCCGCAAAAGCTTCGAGGTTGTGTCTTACTGGCTCGTTGGCTAAGTAAAACAATTTTTTTACTATATTTAGTCCTTTTTTTTACCTTTTTTTCTATCTGATATATATATATATATATATATATATATATATATATATATATATATATATATATATATTGATAGTGTTTTCTTTCTTTTGTGACTGTTTTTGAAAGTTTTCAACCCCTATTCCCCCCTTAAGACTGTATGGCCCATTTAAGTTAGAGGGCCTTAGTGCCTGCTTAAGTTAGAGGGTCTTTCCTCCCTGTGTGTGTGACTGTTAATTTTTTTTTTTCTTCTCTTTACACCTTTATTGTTGTAATACTGTTATTTTCCTTTGTCTTAGTGTTTAAGAATGTCTAAAGATAAGGATCATCGACCTTCTGGGTTCAAAAAATGTGACCAGTGTGCACAGAAAATGTCTTTTACAGACAGCCACACCAGTTTTGTATATTGTCTTGGCGAAGCCCATTTACAGGAACCCTGCACCTTCGGTCACTCTTTTAGTACAAGAGTGTTGAACGAAAGGAAGAGAAAACTCATTGACAGGGGACTCATGACCAGTTCCTTCCAGGAACAGCTGGAACTTGGTCAGGCAGCTCCAAAATCTTCAAAGACTAAATCATTGACCCTGACTTCAGAGCTGATCAAAAAGTCTAAAGTGTCAGAACCAAGGAGTTCCAGTTCCGACTCTGCTTCATCTTTGGTGCAGTCAATTTCATCAGTTCTGAGACTTTCTTCAGTACCGAAGATTTTGCCCGACATCAAGACTGTATCTCCTACTTTGAAATCTCCTGTTTTGGAGAGAAGGAGGTCTCCTTCGGACTCCACCAGATCCTCCAGGACCTTATCAGATGAGGACATCAAGAGGGTGGTGAAGAGGCTGCTTTCGGATCCAGCTCTGGCTAGAAAATTGACCCCTCCAGACCCAAAGGTCTCTGAGCCCGACCCCCTTACCAATCTCTGTTCCTCCTCTGACTGCTTTGCTCTTGGAGCCTATTTCATCAGGTTCCTCTGTCTTCAACCCTTCACCTCTGGGGATTTAACCTGTTTCTTTGGAGCCAATTACTCTATCCTCGATGGCTCAGTCTGGAGCCGAGGGTTCTGGGAGCCTACGCTCTCATGTCGACTCCAAGGGGGACAGTCACCCTGGGTTCTCATCAGAACCGACCCTCCCTCTCGGAGCATCGGCTTGACTCAGCTCGGCACCCACTTCTGCTTCGGAGCTGTTCCCTCTTGCAAGGAGTCAACCATCCACCCCCTAGGAACAGAGGTCTTATTCGGAGCGGGGGGGAGGCTTTCGAAGCTATAGAGAAGGCTTTATCCTCTGCCAAAGCCATTCCTTTGGAACCTGTGTCCCACCAGCAGCAGGCAGCAACCTCTTCACTCCTGCCACCCCCATAGCACAGGGAACCAGAGGCCCAAGTAGCTCCCATTGGAGGTGCCCCTCTTCTGAGACCTCCCCAGATTATCCAACTGGAGAGCTCCCTCGGAAGAGGCTGTGTAAGAAGAGACATGTAGCCTCCCCTGAGTCTGTCACATCATACACTGATTTAGAGGAATCAGAAGGGTCCCCTAGATCCCCCTCTGAGGATGTCTCCTTTTCTGACATCCTAGAAGTCCTTAGACAGGGGTGATTGGAAGACCTCTAACCCTACTGAGAATGAATCAGTGTATCTTGAGGCCTTTGGCTCCCGACCTTCCACCTCTTGGTAATGCCACCTTATGACGAACTTTTGGAGGTAATATCACGGAAAGCATGGACCTCTCCAGATTCAGTGGAAGCTGTCCCGAGGAGGCCAAACAAATTTATGACAGCACTTGAGGACAAGTCTTTCTTTAGTAAGGGAGTTCCAGTTGATGCCATGGTGGTAGCCGCCACCAAGAAGGAATTATCTGAGATGTCTTCTAATAGCCTTCCTCCTAACAAGGAGTCCAGGATGATGGATAGGTACGGGAAGCATACTTTTTCTTCAGTGGCATTTACATTAAGATCGCTGAATTACCTGACTCATTTTACTCATCTTCAGAGGGATCTCCTGAAAGAGTTAGGAGATACCCTCCAGGGTTCAGTAGCTCCAGGTTCCATGGACAAGGTTTCTGCGCGGCTCTCCACCCTTACTTCCATAGCTAACTCCTCCATGAGGCTGATCTCATATGCGGCAGATGGAGTGAGCAGGGCAGCCACAGCAGGAATATCCCTGAGGAGACATTCGTGGATGCATCTTTGTAATTTTACGGAATCCTTCAAGTCTTCCTTCATTAACATTCCCTTTGATGGTTCATCTCTTTTTGGACCCCAAGTGAAGGAGACTTTGTCTAGGTACGAGCAGGAAGGAAAAACCTTATCTGCCATTGGAGTCTGTTTCTCTCTCCCGTCAAGACCCTATCCCAAGGGTAATAGAGGAGGGGAAATGTGGTTCCACAAATCCCAAAAAGGTTTTCTTCAGGCAAAAGGTCAACCCTCCCCTAGGGGCAGAGGAGGAGGATATAATGGAAGACGCCACCCTCACGGCAGAGGAGGTCACTGCAGTGCTCTTAGTTTTAGTAAACTAGAAATAGAAACACTGTCATTGAGACCCGGTCAGCATGTAGCATTCAAACAGACCTGCCACACTAGCTCTGCTTTTTCTAATAAGTACTGCCAGCCCCCCCCCCTTCCGAATAAGGTATTATATCCAAAGTAAAGAATTTAAATGGGTAGTCTGGGTGTTGTGTAGTATGCCTAGCAAGGGCATTGAATTCAAACTTGTCCCTGATGTTCCTTACATGCTCACTTATTCTGACTTTAAGTTTTCATTCAGCTTTTCCTATATAAAAACAAGGGCATGTATCACATATTGCACCATACACAGCCCTCTCAGTATCACATGAGCCCTTAAATCACAACCTTAGTTTAATATTATTGATTTAACTTCATTATTCTCAAAAATAAAGGAACAAAATTTGCATCTCCCACATTTATGAATGAAACCAAATCCTGTACTATTCGCATTACACTCCAATATATTCTTTAGATTTTGACCCCTCTTATACACAGTTATAGGTTTAGCACCAATGGAACCCCTAATGGCCTTTTTGCTGCCATCTGATGAAGTTTCATGTTAATGTGTACTTTTGGGGATGAAAGCGCTTATGGTGGCTTAATCCTCACTTGGTGGAGTTTTTGTTTGCTTTCCGTGTGATTTGGATTATCTTTAATAAATATTTTTGGAGAGGAGCCCATTTGCTGAGCCTTTTCTTGGATTTTTAAGGGAGTAACTGGACCCCAGAAGCACAAAAGGTCAGTAAATTTCTTCCACAGTTTAAAGAGGGGGATAATTTTGATAATTTCATTCATATGTTTGAGAGAGTATGTAAACAGTATGACGTTGACCAAGGGCTCTGGGTAAACTTCCTGACCCCCTTACTCCATGGTAAAGTTGTAACTGTTCTGTCCAAAATGTCTGCCATTGCACATTTTGATTATACTGCTGTAAAAAATAGTCTTTTAGAACTGTTTAAGCTAACACCTGAAATGTATAGGAAAAAGTTTTGTGAGCATAGACGCAAGGCAGATGAAAGTGTGTGTGAATATGTTGCTGAATTGAGCACTTATTTTCATAGGTGGGTGAGTGGATGTCAGGTCACCACTTTTGAAGGGCTGGCAGACCTTTTGGTGAGGGAACAAGCCCTTAGCACTTTGCCTGAGTATCTGGTTACCTGATAGACAATGTGCTACTTCAGAGGAGTTGGGGAAGAAGGTAGACCTATACCTGGCAAGCAGGGCAGCCCTGTAAAGGAAGGGGACCCCCAGTACTGCTCATGGGTCTAAAAGAACCCATGGTGGGCAGCACAGGCTGCCACAACAGAATCTGCCAGTAGCAGGGGAAGCCACTAGTCCAGGTACACATCTAGGAGCTAGACTTAAATGTTTTGAATGCAACCAGTGGGGCCATGTGGCATACAGGTGTCCACAGAGGCAAGGTGGGGAACCAAAGGTGAGGGAACCAGTAAGTGGGAAAGACAAAATGCCAATAGTAGGTTGTCTTGAGACAACAGGCGTATGAAACTACCGTCCTGCAGATGTCCTTAGAGGGAAGGAATTGGATGAGGCAGTACCATGTACTTATGCAGTTACACTCAGTGAGGCTAGGAGACAAGAATGTGGGTCTGGTAGCCTGGGGGAGACCCAGACAGACTGCATACTTGCAGCCAGGACTGCTGAGGTGGTTACTTCAGGGAGTAAGCTACACTGTAGCAGTGAGACTGAAGGTGAGCCACAGCTGCTTGTGGGCACTAATGGTCCTTTGGACAAGGTGACTGCAAAGGTAGAGGTGAGTAGTAGTACCCAGGCTGACAGTGAGGCACCACTGTCAAAGGATGCCAGACTTCCTGTGGAAGTGGAGCTGGGAAGGGTTACAAGGAGAATGTTGAGACAGTTTCAGCTCTCAGACCCTACATAGCAAGGCCTGAGACAAGTAGATAGGGAGGCATCTGATTCTCATAGAAAGAGGAAATCTGTGTACTGGGACAAATGGTTACTGTACAGAGAGTGGACCCCTGAGGGAGAGCTAGAAGGTGAGAGACTACAGCAGTTGGTAATGCTTAGAGCCTACCATATGGCACTTCTAGCCATAGGTTCATAGGTAGGTACTAGGCTATCTGCCCGAAGGCATTTATAACCCTAGCTGGAATGTGTTGGCTTTCGCCACCCCCTTAGATTAGTTCCCTGTGCCTCTGTCCAGCAGAGCCATTGAAGTGATCCCTGGCGTAAACTTTCTGTTTCCCATCCACTCGTCAAGGTTTCTCTTGAAGAGGGTTAGTGATGCCTGTAATATTACCTTTGCAGGTCATATGGGCATAAAACATACAAAGAGGTGTATTATACAGAACTTCTATTGGCCTGGAAATTCCAGAGATGTAACAGGGTACTGCAGGACCTGTGAGCAGTGCCAAAAGGTAGGCAAGGCAGGAGACAAGGTGTGAGCTCCTTTGATGCCTTTGCCTGTGATTGAGGAGTCATTGCAGAGGGTAGCTATGGATATTGTGGGTCCTCGGAGTACCCCAAGTTACACAGGGAAAAAGTATATCCTAGTGATAGTGGATTATGCTACACAATACCCTGATGCAGTGGATTTGTCCTCCATTGAGTAAGAGAAGGTGGCAAATGCTTTGTTAGAGATTTTCAGCAGGGTAGGTTTCCCAAAAGATATACTGACTGACAGAGGTGCTAGTTTCATGTCAGACCTGCGGGCTTGTCTGTGGAAGTCCTGTGAGGTGAAGCACATGAAGACCACCCCCAGACTAATGGTTTTGTTGAGAGGTTAAACTCTACAATCAATGCTACAGGCATTTGCAGATCAGTTTAAGAGGGAGTGGGACCAATATTTGCACCATCTGTTGTTTGCTTATTAGAGAAGTTCCCCAGGAATCCACAGGTTTTTCACTCTTTGAGTTGCTGTATGGGCATAGGGTGAGGGGACCTCTAGATTTAATTTGAGATGAGTGGAAAGGTGAGTGTGAGTCTCATAAGGAGTCTGTTGTGGTGTACATCCTAAATCTTAGGACAAGACTCAGGGAACTCATCGGCTTGGCCCAGGAGAACCTGGCAGATGCCCAACAACAGAAAAAGGTGTGGTATGACAGGAATGCTCAAGCTAGAGTGTATGCTGTGGGGCAGCAGGTAATGGTTCTCATTCCTGTCGGACACAACAAGCTGCAAGCAGCTTGGGAGGAACCCTACAGGGTGGTAAGAAAATTAAGTGATGTTAACTACATGGTGGAAATTTTAGGCAAACGGCAGGGGCACAAATTGTATCATGTTAACATGATGAAACCTTACCATGATAGGGAGGCCCTTGTGCTGAACATTTGCAGTGGATTGCATGAGGAGTGTGAGGGAGATCTGGGGACTGATCTCCTTAGTGAGGCTCGGACTGACATCTCAGTGGAAGGGGTAGCAATGTCCCAGCAGCTATCCCCTACCCAGGTTTGAGAAATCTGAGCAGTGTTGCAGGAATTTGGGACATGTTCACTGGGAAACGAGGGTGCACCCACCTGGTGCAGCACCAGGTGGATACAGGTCCCTAAAGGCCTATTAGGCAGGCCCCTTATAGGGTGCCTGAGAGAGTCAGGCACCCTATAAGGTGCCTGAGAGAGTCAGACAGACCCTGAGGGAAGACATACAGGAGATGTTGGAACTAGGGTTGATTCAAGAGTCCAACAGTCCCTGGGCCTCCCCAGTGGTGCTGGTGGCAAAGAAGGATGGTAGCACCAGGTTCTGTGTGAACTACAGGAAATTAAATAGTCACACAGAGTCGGATGCTTACCCCATGCCTAGGACAGATGAGGCCCTAGAGCAGCTGGGTGGGGCTAAGTATCTTACAACCATTGATCTTACCAAGGGTTACTGGCAGGTGCCCTTGACTCCCAGTGCTAGAGAGAAGTCAGCCTTTGTAACTCCTTTTGGCTTGTATGAGTTGACAAAGATGCCCTTTGGGATGAAGAGTGCCCCAGCAACTGGTAGATAATATCCTAGTAGGAGCAGGAGGGTTTGCCCTTGCTTAACTAGATGATATTTCCATCTACAGCCATTCCTGGCCAAAGCACCTTCAGCATATCAGGGAGGTGCTGGGCAGACTACAGAGGGCAGAGTTGACCATTAAGCAGAGCAAATGTCAGGTAGGTAGGGCGAAGGTGGTCTACCTAGGACATAGAGTGGGTAGTGGTAAGATAAGGCCACAACCTGCCAAAGTGGAAGCCATTCAGCCATGGCCTGCACCTGTTACTAAAAAGCAGGTGAGGGCATTTTTAGGGACAGCCGGGTACTACAGAAAGTTTGTCCCCAGTTATAGTACCATAGCTGCTCCCCTCACCGACCTGACAAGGAAGAACAGGCCAGATAAGGTAGTGTGGTCCACAGAATGTGAGCAGGCATTCCAGAAGCTTAAAGAACCTTTGGGAGGACCCCCTGTGTTAGCCAGTCCAGATTACAGCAAAGAATTTGTTGTGCAGGTGGATGCTTCAAACCATGGGTTGGGGGCTGTACTTAGCCAGATTTCTTCAGAGGGAGAAGAAAACCCAGTGGTTTATCTCAGTTGTAGGCTCTACAATACTATGCAGCTGTAGAAAAGAAATGTCTAGCCATAGTGTGGGCATTGCAGAAACGTCAGCCTTATCTGTATGGAAGGAAATGCACTGTTATGACAGATCACAACCCCCTAATATGGTTAAACAGAGCCAGCCAGCAAAATGCCAAGTTGCTAAGATGGAGCCTAGGATTGCAAGCATATGATATGTCAGTGCAGCATCGCAGTGGATTTAGCAATGTCAATGCAGATGGGCTCTCAAAACAGGGAATAGGGTAGGTATACTCAGATAGACCTGACCCTCTCAAGCGGCGTTTCTCAAGGGTCACTTAAAAAACTAGCTTGAGTTCTCCAGGGTGGGGGGGGGTGTGAAGACTGGTATAGAAGGGTGAAGGCTGCTAGCCTAGCCAGATAAAATTATCATTTGTAAATATGAATGTAAACTACAGACTTGTTGTCTTAAATGTAAAGAAATACTGTTACATGTGGAACCGGAAATAAATGTGACAACAGTACACTCTACTGACCAAAGTAAAGCATGTGGTAACCCTTTGAAATAGCAGTGGTGCCGAAAAGTCTAGATGAAGACATTCTTTCTGTTGTTTTAACCAAGAGTTAAATTGCTAGATTTAAACATGCAAATGTATTTTTATTGCTCTGTTCCTGACCAGCTGCAAGATAACAAAAGGGAGATGCTAAGAACGTAAATGCAGTTAATGTGTAGCCTGGGAACTCCAGGAAAGTAAAAAAGAATGATGTAATGTTTATCAGAACTGCAATAGCAATTTAAATAGAGAGAATCAGAAGGCATTAAGCATTTTTGTCTTGATCATCCAACGCACAGCATTGTCTCTTGCTCACATGTAAATTATGTTAGACTTGTTTTTTCCTTTAGGGTAGCTAGAACTAGAAAGTTTAGACTAAGTGTTTTTCTGTGATGTCAAAACTGTACTGATGAATTATTTTAAGTATTTCTGTTTGATCTTTGAACCCTTGACTAGGACTGTATAGTAGAAAGTATTGTCTTGTGGTTTTAATTATTTATTATTAAATATTTTAAAACCTTTTAACTGTGGCTGGTTTATGTAGAGATAATTTAAGCTCTAATATTACATTGCATGTATATAAGGATCCTGTAATAGGTCACTTTATTAAGCCTTGAGACTGTTTAGTCATACTACCAATTGGATAACAATATTGCACAGTAATAATTGTACACCCTTTTAAAGGCCTTTGAGTAGCTGATAATTATTAGCTGGGTGGTGGCAGGGTACTACCATATAGTCTGGGTAAAAGGGGCACAGCTAGGGAACCTGTGCCAGCCTTCCCCAGAAGTGTCTGTGTGGTTGTATAAACTCTTATCTTGAAGTGTGTGTGTGTGTGTGTGTGTGTGTGTGTGTGTGTGTGTGTGTGTGTGTGTGTGTGTGTGTGTGTGTCAGCTTCTTGGGAAGGGACATGAAGCAGTGATTGGACAGAGAGGGTGATGGAGATTTTATCTTGCCCAGCTAGGCTGAGATCTGGATCCTATAGCTGTGCCAGTGGGGAGTCTTATTGGGGACCTGGAGAACAAGGGAGCGACCAGTCCCGGACTGACTGTGATCTCTGTGTGCTCTTAAGGGAAATTGCACTTTACTGTGTGCATTTGTTATCCTTTCCTCATATCATATATGGTGTTAGTGGTGAAGATTGAGGCTCCTTGATTGCTCGGCCAGGGCAGAGGCATCACAGCAATAAATGGTAAGAATAAGCAGTAACGAGTAAAAATATGCAAGAAAACAGGATACTTATTGTCATATATCGCAGATCATATTTGTGGTCAGTGCCCCTCCGTTCAGCTCAGTGTGAATAAGCAGAAACCCTCTCAAAGGTAGGGTTTAAATACCAGAAGGTTCAAACCTGAAACAACTTAAAGGAGACCCGCACCCACAGATTAAAAAAAAATGTTTATTTCATGACGGTTTGGTGTTTCCTACATTTTAACACCACTCAGGGACTATTTACAGGTTTTTAAATATTTTTATATATAATTTCTGAGTCTGACCACACAGGGTCTTGCATCTTGAAGTAATTCTGATTGTTTTGCCTGCCTCTAGGTATCCCACAATGCAGTGCTTGTCTGTAAAAAATTACATCACTCAGGCCGCTTTCTTCCTAAAGCTGCTGTAACTGCATTGATTTTATATGCATGCACTGCTGTCATTCAGTCAGTTTTAAGTAACATTTCATGCCGTTCAATGACTACTTAAAACACAAACAGTGCAAATACCACAGAACAGACTTTGAGTGCTTTCTACTGCTGTTTCTTTTTAGAGTGGCTAAACTGCAGTCTTTTGTGAAGCTTGAATTGTACTACTTTGACTCATCTCCCATCTCCCTTCACACCTAACTTCCCTAGCTGTCAAAGTGCTAAGGGTAATTTGAGCTGTTACCTGCAGTGATTGACAGTTCACAGCAGGAGACTTCACTCATGTCCTATTTCCGTGTTCTAGCCTTTACTTTCTGTATGGGTAGGGGAAGGACCAGGGAGCTGTTGCATCACAGCATGGGTGGATTTTTAGGTTGGTAGT
This sequence comes from Protopterus annectens, assembly GCF_019279795.1. Lineage (NCBI taxonomy): Eukaryota > Metazoa > Chordata > Ceratodontiformes > Protopteridae > Protopterus > Protopterus annectens. The sequence goes on along the minus strand of NC_056744.1, from coordinate 120,657,290 downwards.
GGTGATGTCAGTTTGGGTGGGGAAATGGCGTGAAAACTACCTGTATTCAGTGGCCTTGATGACATCAGTGAACTGGAGACTGCAGCAAACATTTCTGGGGGGAGGGTAAAAGTTTTTTGAAACTGAAACCGCCACAGTGCAGTAAGGTACTGTTCAAGTGAAGAGAAACAGTTGATTTAAATATTTTAAATGCTGTGTTGTTTATTCATATCAGGGACAGTAAATAGAGAAGAAAAAAAGACAGTGAAGTTGACCATTTAATAATAGAATCCCATTGTTGTCCTTTAAAAAAAGCTCAAAAGAGCCAATGAGGTGCTTACTCCAAGCCCTAGACCAGCCAGCTTTTACCAGCCAGTGGCCAATCAACCAAATCCTCTCATTAAAGTGAAGAATGGCTTCTACTAATCCAAGATGGTCTAGAAAATGTGTTCAGAACAAACAGCCACTGTAAACAAACAACCAGGCCCAGAGGCAGCAAATCTGAAATTGGACTACGCTACAGCTACTAGCTAAACTATCTTAGGCAGAAAACACTAAAGAGATGTTTATCACAGCAGAAGAACAGCAGTAATACATGAAATGAAAGTTTTAAACAGAAAAGGGAGCAAGGAGACTCTAGAGAATGCTGTTAAATGCAAACAAATCATTTATATGGTACACTCCTTGGCAGAGAAACTAGAACAAACAAATAGATGCTTAACAAATAGAGAACATTTCCAGTTAATACCTTTCACATAGTGAAACCTAGCTAAAAAGCTGTACAAACAGTGAGACAGTAACAAAAGTGATTTAACAGGCCTAGTAAGGCAGACAATTGCAGTACAACAGTGCAGACTAGTTTATAGCAATAAAATACAGTCAAAAGTAAAAATACAAATAAAATACAGTAAAAAGTTTCAAATTAGTATATTCTGCATTTTGACAATATAAAAAATAAAGTTAAAGGGATATAAATTTCTCTGTTTTTTAGGTTTCCACAGCATTCCTTAATTCTGACACTGAACATTATTTTTGTTTCATCAATATGTGCTGTCCTACATTGATACACAGTATCATACACCACATTTTCTGTATACTAAGTGACATTTTTACACAGTCATACTTTTTTTCTTTAATTTTGATAACTAAATCTACAGTAATATGCTTGTAGCAGCTACATTGATCACAAGTGGACTTATACCCCCCATGCACCATGCAATTAAGTTTGTGCTTAATAATCTAGGCTGTGAGACAAAACATTCAAAATGACTACTAACAAGCATTACCTTCAATAATGTGCCCCTGAGAAAAAGAATAAACAAAATTAAACAGTATGTTAAACTTCACAGCAGCAGGATCATCCAAATGCATTGATCAGTATCATTTGACAACATTTAAAAGTTCTGCTGAGCTGACATTATTCTCAGTAAAATATATATTTTGCTGTTGGAAGTTGAAAAATTATTTAAATTGGGTTCTGCATTTTTCTTACGCATCCCTAATAATACTGCATGCCTTCCAGTAAGATTTGCCTCCTTAGTTATTACAGTGTCATAATTCCTACTCTGAAATTGGGTAATAAGGTTGACTGCAGCCTCTCAAAAGTCAGGATAGTATTCACAAATGTGATAGACCTGAATACACTCTCCATATGTGACAGACGTTATTAGGGAAAGTTGATGGCAACTTATTCCAAAAAGAAAGCTATTGGCACAACTGTGCTGTTTGTATTATTGTGTCATTAACAGGCAAGCCCTGATGACCAGTTGAAGAAAGACTAAATAATGAATAGCATCTATATGACATAACTAAAAGGGAGTCTAAATGTATTGTCTACCCATAAAAAAGAATTATCAAATGGAATATTGTCACCTCTACAACAAAAAATGTAACATACAAAATAACACTGTTAGCAAAAAAGGAGTGTTATTACTTACTGAAGTTCAGAAAGGCCAGTGGCCAAATTGACATACACTGGTGCAAAGCTAGTCCCATACTTGTGCATTTTAACTAGTGGTACATCTGTGATTATTTAAGTTTTAAATCGAGTTACAATTTAAAGAAAATTCACTTCTTAGATGAAGAGGTTTACAAAGAAGGAAAGGCACTTTGAACTAAGATTTATAAAAAAGAAATTCAAAGTAACACCTACTTAGAGTATAGGAGTATGCACCCATTAGCATGAAGTGTAACATTGTCAAAGGACAGCAGCCAAAAAGTAAATCCTCTGCAATGAATTACTCGGTTCTAAAAATTCAATGGAAAAAACAACAAAAACCATAGCAGAAACACAGCGAGTGGATAAAACAAGCCAAGACTTTAATAAAAAATGATGAGTGCTTTCACAAAACCACTTTTGCTTCTTCAGATCATACTCAACAACTAAAACACCATGAACTAAATACAAAGGTACTATTCCCCTGGGTCACCCCAATCAATAGACACACACACAATTATGGTTGCTAAGTAACTAATTATTTGATACTAGTACAATTCAAAGACTAAGCATAATTAAGTTATTAACAGTCTGTCTACTTTAAAAACTATTTTTTTACAAACATATCTCTTTACATCACAGAAAACATGCAATACAATACAATTCTACAACATTATTTAAAACTTTTTAAGCTTATTTCTTCAGCCTTCTGAATCTTAAGCCAGGTTGTATAGAAACAATCATTCAACCCATAGTCTTAATGTGCTCTCACTCTAAATATCCATCTAAACTCTGCCTGTTCTGTAGCATTGGTCAAATCCACTCTCCTAACACTAGGGGGTATAGCTTCTAACACTGTGAACATAAAAATATGCTTTTCTACTTTCTCAGTCATGTGTTTGGCAGTGGCACTCTAAGTTAAATCCTTACATGCACAGTGCAGATGGTCTTGCATTCTCTCCCTTAAACACCTATTTGTTTTACCTATGTAAAACTGATTACAGACTGTGCATAGGGCAACATACACTAAGTTATTTGTATTACAGTCAGCTTTTGCCCGAACTTTATATGTTCTGCCAGTATGTGGATGTACAAATATTGTTGACTCATTGATTAAATGACAAAAAGAGCAAGTTCCACATTTCCTCGTGCCAGCTTCACCTGTGTTATCTAATGTCTCTCCACCATTCCTAGGATAACAAAGTTTACATTTCAGACTGTTTATTCTTAAAACCACAAAGTGGACTGGGCCCCACTAACTGGGCTATAGCTAGTTCCACTTATAACACATGCCAGTGTTTCCATATTATATTCCTAATACCCCGATCATCTGTAGAATAGGTAAGTGAAAACGGTATCCTTTTACCTAAGCTATCCTTCTTATGATTACGTGTATGGGGTAGTGAAAAATAAGGTTTTCACAAGCTATTCCTTCCCCCTTTTAACTTCATTATGTACTAATGTAATGTCCATTTCCTTATAGGTTCATATGTGTGTACTAGGCTAATTGCCATGGAGCCTTTACAAACCTAGCCCATAGGATTACCCTGGCATCGTGTCACCCAACTTTAGTTCCTAGTACCTCTGTCAAGTAGACCCACTGGAGTGATCCCCGGGGTGAATTTTCTATTTCCCATCCACTCATCAAGATTCATCTTGAAGAGGGCCAGTGAGGTGCTCTGCTTGACATGTATGGGAAGTCTGTTCCATAGCATGGGCAGTCTGTGGGTTATGAACCTGTCCCTCCAGCATGTTCTGTTGATTGTGGTAATGAGGTTGAGGTCTCTGGAGCATGTGGTGTGGAGGGATTGGGATTTCTTTAGATGTTAGCATTTCGAACAGAGCTGAGTCAGACATGGCTTTGTAAGTCAAGCAGAGATCGCCTCTAAGTAGGCAATATGAGACAGAGAATAGTTGGAGTTTTTTGAGTCTGTCCATATAGGACAAATGTTTAAGGCCTAGGATCCTCTTTGTGAAGTATTTTTGTGGCCTCTCCATTTGTTGCAGTTGTCTAGTGAGGTACATGCCAAATGGGGCATTGTACTCAATGATTAGCCTAATGAGGGAACAGTAGAGGGAGACAATGACCTCTTTCTTCCTGGATGCAAAACCCTTAGTAATGAGATGTGCCACATAGAAGGACTTTCTGACCACAGTGGCAATGTGGTGGTCAAAAATGAGGTTGCTGTCAACCTGTGTTCCTATAGCTCTTATAACGCCTTCTGTGTTCAGTGGACTACCATCAATGTGGTAATTCAAGGGAACCAGGTTTTTCCCAAGGAGGATGATGACACATTTTTAGGCAGTGAGCTTAAGGCCATGGTTCTGGCACCAGTCATTGGTCTCATTGAGGTCTTTCTGTAGGATGTCATTATCACTTGGGGAGTTAATAATAGCTCCCAACCTGCAATCGTCTGTGAACTTTGTCAGCCAGAGTCCCTTCATGTTTGCCTGGACTTCAGAGAAGTAGATACCAAATAGGAGAGGACCCAGGACCGAACCCTGTGGGACTCCACTCATGATTGGTCAACAGTCTGACTTGGAGTCAGCTACTTTCACACTGTGGATTCTATCTGTGAGCCAGTTTGCAACCCACCTAGTGATATAGGGGTTGATGCCTAGCTTAGTGAGTTTTTCTCTGATTCCTGAGTGAGGAATGGTATCAAAGGCTTTGGCCAGATCAAGGTAGGCTGCATGAACCACCTTGTCTTCATCCACAGCTCTGGTGAATGACTCAAAGAATTTGACCAAGTTGAGCAGGCATGATCTACCCATCACAAAACCAAATTGTGTAGGATCCAGAGTTTGGAGATTCCCTATATCTTTGTTTATTAGGACCATGATGATGTGTTCCATAGCTTTGCATATCAGACTCGTCAGGCTAATGGAGCGATAGTTCCTGTGGTCTGTAGTCACTCCTCCCTTGTGGAGAAGGATAACTGTAGCAGTACACCATTCGGTAGGGACAAAGCCTGAGGTGAGGCTGTGATTGAACAGGGCACACAGGTGAGGTGCCAGTTCACTTTGTAGTTCATGTAGAACACAGCCAGGGATATTGTCAGGTCCCATAGAAGCTGTATTCTTGGCCTTGGACAGTGCTGTTTTAACCTGTGCAACAGTAATACAGAGTGCCTGGCAATCTGCTGGTATTGTGATTGGTCTTTGGGAGGGGGAGGGGTAAAGTTGGCACTGAATCTGTCGGCCATTATATTGGCAATATCTGTTGGCTCTGTATAGGAGGTACCATTGTGCAGTAGCTCAGAGCAAATTTGGGTATTGCCGTGTAGATCCTCTACATAACTATATAAGGCCTTATGATTGTCTTAACTATCTGCTGCAATTCTATTTTCATACATAGCCTTAGAGGATTTGATGAGGGATCTGAACCTTTTGTTGAGACTGATGAGGGAGTTTTTCCAGTCTTGAGACTTCACCGTATTCCGCATCAGTTTCCTCCTTCTGTTGTAGAGTTGGTTTATGGCAGGGGACCACCATATTGGCTTCCTTTTTTTGAGGAGAGTGTCTTGGTTTTATTGGGTATGGCGAGAGCCATGCCTTTGTGTACATGTTCGTACAGTGCATTAGCTTATGATTCGGTGGTCATGCAACTATTTCCCATTTGCATGGGTGCCATGAAGCTAGCCACCTTTGTTTTTAGGAGCCCAGAGTTAGCTTTGGAGAAGTTTTTCATGGTGGTTACCTTTTGGGGGGTGGGGGTGGGTTTCCAAGGTGATTAGTTTGTCGTTGGATCTAACCAATGAGGAGTTGACTATTGGTGTAGAGCAACGGTCACCCCTGTTAGTAATGACCAGGTCAAGGATGTTGCTACCTCTTAGTGGGGGTAAGAACGAGCTAGTCCAGAGCATTGGAATTAATGAATTCCAGAAAGCGTTGGGCAAGTGTATTTTTCCCAGTTAATGGAGGGTAGTTCAAGTTGCCCAGTATGAGAGTGTTAGGTTGGACCCTAATATTCTCCAGGGTGCTTAGGAATGTGGAGTGTGATTCTTTGGACGTGGTTGGTGACCAATAGCAGGCTACGACCTGAATCGCTGTCTTACCCAATGTTAGCTGCACCTGAAGTATTTCAGATGTGTTATGTTGGGCTACCAGTCTGGAGGTGTGTGCATCCTTTATGAATATGGAAACGCCACCTCCTTTGGAACTTCGGTCCAAGTTCTGGGGCTGAAAGGTGTGGAATGAGTTATAAAAAACAAAAAAAGAAGAACCACGTCCAAAGCCCAAGGCAGAAAGTTTAATCCAGATACATACAAATTCACTTGCTAAGCGCTTTCACCATTGCATCTATCACCCCTGGGCTATCGGATACTGGCTAAGGCTCTTGCCACCCCTATAGTGCCTTTTTTAGGTAGAGTTCCAAAGACCAAATTATCACCATAACAGCTGCAAACAAATGCAATCTGAGGGTCATGCTGCTCAAGACTAGAAGTCTAAATCTCAAAATGCACTCACTCAAAGCACTCCTTAAAATGGAGACATTTGTGCTGTAACAGAGACCTGGGTCAAGGTAGCAAAAAGCACCCCTGCACTACAAGGCTGTAACTCATTCCACGAAAACCACAAAATAAATACCCACATGGTACAGAACTGATAAAAAACAAAAAAAGAAGAACCACGTCCAAAGCCCAAGGCAGAAATTTTAATCCAGATACATACAAATTCACTTGCTAAGCGCTTTCACCATTACACATGGCATCATAAGAGTAAGTGAAAATCAGTCATACCACACATTAAATACCCTAGCAGTCACATCAACATCCAGTAGAAAAATACATGAATGAATAATTGTTAAATTAGTTTAAACACTGAATATATCCACGCACAATAAGAAATACTGCCCAAATTTATTGTTGTTAAAAAACTTATGTTATAAACAACATCTTATCCACAATATATACACTTATATTTCATCATCCATTAGGATAAAAAAAATAAAAAAATAAAAATATATAAAAATAATAATAATAATGTTGTTGACAGTAATGTTGGTAATGTGTATTGGGGTATAGAAATACTTTATAACCTCCTATTTACACCATATCCTATTAGCCCTATCTTTTAAAACAGGTTTTCGAGAAATATATTCATTCAAACCTGGTGGGGTTGTTGCATCCAAAATTATTTGCCATTTATATTCCAATAATTCTACCTTCAACCTTTCATCCCCACCTCTCTCAAAACATGTCACTCTATCAATAACAAAGAAAATTAGTTTCTTAAAGTCAACACAGTGTATACTATGCATATATAATGCATTATGTATGTCCTTGTTTTTATAGCCCTCTGGTGTTCTGCAATCCTATCTTTTAACCTACGGACAGTTTTGCCCACGTAGAATGCATTGCAACTAACACAGGTGGCAATATATACCAACTTCTGTGTGTTGCAACTACACCTACCAGGACACCCTATGGTCTTAATATAATTGGACGCCATAACATAAGGTCCTTCATTAATGAACCTGCAAAATTTACACGTTCCACACTTGTACATCCTGGAACACTTATAATTAGTTCTATTTCCCTCCAAAATGTCTTTGATATTTTTTCCCCTAGAATATATTATTTTTGGGAAATTTCCTAAATCTTTCCTCATAGTTTCATTAAATACTATGTCCCATGTTTTCTTCACTACTTCAACACCACCACTAGTTTGACTATTATATTTCAAAATTAGTGCCTTACCTTCTACGGTGTTGTTCTTTTGAAATGTATCAATGTTATTACCCCTTAAAATGGGTTTATATATACTCCGTCTTTTCTCCAAGACTTCATTTCTAATTTTTAACAACATCTTGAGGGGATATCCCCTATCTAAAAAGAGACCAATAAGGGTATACACTTCTTTAATACAAGTGTCACCATCACTCACAAGTCTTGAAAGTCTCACCATCTGGCCCTTCACTATTCCTCTTTTTTGATGTGGAGGGTAACGGCTATTGTAATGTAACAAGGAATCGCTGTGGGACTTCTTCCTGAAAATGTTGCTATGTAAAATATTAGAAGATTTGGTCAATCTGATGTCCAAAAACTCCATTTCATTTTCATCCCATTTGCTGGTAAATCCAAAAAAAGTTGTAGTACTATTAAAATATTCAACAAAGGACATAGCTTCATCCTCACTGCCCTTCCAAAGTATTAATATATTGTCTAAAAATTGGTTATAGAGAGCAATCTTGTCATTATATGGTGAACCAAATACATAATTTTCCTCTCAATATAGGAGAATCAGGTTAGCAAATCCAGGGGCACATTTTGCCCCCGTTGCCACACCTGAAATTTGCTGAAAAATTTCACCTTCAAATGTCACAAAGTTGCTCTTTAATACCATTTCCATACATGATGTCATCATATTGACTTTAGCAGCATTTAATTTACCACTTCTGGCCAAACTTTGGGTGAAGTATTCAACCCCTACATCTTGTGGGATTACAGTGAATAAGTTGATGACATCTATGGTTAAAAAAGACTATTCAGTACTATCATCAGAAATCCTATCAAGTCTATGAAGGCAATGCCAAGAATCTTTCAAAATATGTGGAACCCCAGCCACAACCTTCTGAATCCCTTCATCCACAAAGGCAGCCAAGGGTTCAGTCTTAGAACCCCAAGAAGAAACTATAGCTCTAAAAGGGGGGTCTCTAGTGCCTTTGTGGATTTTGGGGATACCAAAAATGACCGGTGTAACTGGGTGTTCCATATTTAGAAAGTTAAATTCTGTTTCGGTCAGTACCCCCTGGTATAGGGCGTCAAGTAAAAAACAAATCAATTTTACGATATGCTATATGCAATTCATTAGTAGATACCCTTTGGTAAGTTGTGTGGTCATCCAATATTGCCTGCATCTTGGCTATATAATCAAATTTGGACATAATCACCACACCGCCACTCTTATCAGGTTTCACAATTCTCAAATCTTTATTATTGGCTAACTCAAATAAAGCATCCTTTTCCTGTTGAGACAAATTCAAAACATAATTTGCCCCCCATTTGGCGTCAGTCACATTCTTGATTCCCATAACACATAATTTCTCAAACGTAGACGCATCCTTATTACAAGGGGGTATAAATACACTCTTCCTTTTTAAGCACCCCTCATTGTTCTGATCGCCAACAACACTGTGGTTGTCCTTGAAGTAAAGAGCCAAATTTAACTGTCTAACAAACATTTTGACACTAGTAAGCACATACACTATATTGGTTCTAAAACTAGGTACAAATGAAAAACCCCTTTATCAGGACATCATGATGGACTTCTTTAATATCAAAGGCACTATAATTGTAAACATTAAAATTGGATTTGGTGAAAATTTTACACTGTGACAACAAATTCTTATTATTAAGATGTAATTCTTCATCACAAATAGTAGTAATTGAGAAAGAAGATGAAATTTCACATACACCACAGTCAAAGTCAATGTCAAAGTCATTTAGTATCTCCTCCTGTTGTTGTTGTAGTTGTGCCATTGTTTGTTCCAGTGGTTGTTTGCCCGTCTCTGTCCCTGATATTTTGTATCCGGAACATAATGCTGATTGTTCAGTGTCCCCTCCCTCTTGTTCTGTAGCCAAGCTGATCTCCTTAATGGTGGATATTCGTCTAAAAAAGCATCAGATGGACACACCGTTGTCCGGCACAACATCACCGTTAACAAAGTCATCATTAACATTTACAGCACTCTCAACATATTTTTCATGACTGTGTTTACCAAACCCATAAGCCCAGTTGTTTTTATAATCATCTGTATCCCTAGATAACTTCTTAATTTTCGTTTGTATACTTTTCTCAACATATTTATCAATATTGTTTAAAACATCCCGGTAGCTTTGTGCATTTTGAAAAAACAACAAATCCCCCACAATACTTTCATTTAGTTTAACAATTTCTTTCAAGAATACCTATCTTGCTTTCATTGTTTTTGACAATAATGTCCAACATTTGCAGACCTGTCTTGTTAAACAGATCTACCAGTTCTTTATAAGCTTGTGTCCCTTGTTCTATACCATTTGGAAGTTTCCAAATCCTTAGTCCCTTAGGAACTTGTTGTAGAGCAATAGATTTAACCAAAAAATGCATTGTCCAACTGTAATCCCTATATTTTCTACATTTAGTCCCAAATACTTCTAATTGTTGTTTGACAGTAAGTTCCAAAGCTTTACCTTCCTTCGAAGCAGTAAAGTCAAAAATAGGACCTTGAAACCACTGACGTTAAGTTGTCTATCTCTCCTTCATTCTTGCTGGTTGGTTCGGAGCCGATCCTCGGCTCTGACTCGGCCGTCTTCAAAAGCTCGAGAGCTGCTTACTGGCTCGAGGCCCCCTATATCCCATGATGCCTGGCACTAGATACCCAGATCTCATTTGCTGCTTCTGCTGCGAGGTTGTTCTACTGGCTCAGGTCGTATAAAACTTTATTATTGTTGTATTTTTCTTGTCAAAACTGCTAGTTTTAGTGTAGATTTAGTCATTAGATTAGACTGTTGTATTGTAGCTAGTTTAGATTCCAATTACTTCTCCCCAAGAAACTCGTTTAAGTTAGAGAGTTCCCCTCCCCCCTTCTCTCCCTTTCCTTACCTCAGAAAGGTTTTCCGTTTAAGTTAGAGGATAATCTTTTTTTCTCTATCTCCTCTAAAAAAAAAAAAAAAAAAAAAAAAAAAATTCCTTTATTATCACTGTTAGTGTTTAGTGATGGTTAAATATAGTTTTTGTCTGTAGTAGTACTTGTAGTGTGGTTGTGGTAACTGTAGTGTGTAATTCTTAGTGGCTAGTTACTTTAACCTTTCTGTGTGTGTTTCTTGTCCTTGGTTTTCCTCCAGGATGTCCAAGGAACCTAAACCATCCGGATTCAAGAAGTGTGACTCATGCTGTCAGAAGATGTCTCTGACAGATGGTCACACTTCTTGTGTTTATTGTCTGGGCGCCATGCACCTGCAGGACTCTTGCTCGATTTGCCATGCTTTCAGTCCAAGAGTCCTGCAGGAGCGCAAAAACAAATTGATCCTGAGGGGTTTTCTTAAACTCCAAGATTCACCGGCGAAGGCTCAGCCCGTGAAATCTTCCAGGCCACAAAACCTTCGGCTCCCAGTTCGGAGCCGTCGTTGGGTGAAGCCATACAATCTATCTCGGCTCCGGCTGGAACCGATGTTCCTCCCTCCCAGTTGGCTCCGACATGTTCTTTGGAGCCGTCTGAGAGTCGGAAAAGATCCAGGTCTCCCTCTCTGGAGTCGATACGTTAGGCTCCGAAGTCGCCTCTGCTCCAATTGGAGCGTAGTCATCGCTCATCCCACTCTTTTCGGTCCTCTAGACTTTTGGACCATGACTTGGAAAGAGTGGTCAGTAGGCTGTTAAAATCACAGGCCCTAGCCAAAATGTTGTCCAGCCCCCCTCATCAGGTGTCGGCTCCTTCCACAGCTGTAGATATTCCTCCTCTGACTAATCCTATGAGCTCGGAGCCGGAGTTCGAGTTCGAGTCGTGGAACCGATACCCGTCGGCTCCGATACCCTCTCCTTCGGTTCTGTCTTCGGCTCCACTCCCTTCCATGGTACCTTCCCTGGAGGGATCTGGGCACCGAGACTCCCTCGTCGGCTCCGAGGGGGTGAGTGGCATCAGACCCTTGTCCGACCCCACTCTCCCCCTCGGGGCTTCGGCTCAGGTGAGCTCTGCTCCCACATCTGCCTTGGAGCCATCCCCCTCGGTGCTGGGAGGGGTTCTGGTTTCTTCAGAACCGGATCCCTCTCTGCGTCCAGGCAGGGATGCCTTTGAGGTGATGAGGAGTGTACTGGCCCCCGAGTCAGTCCCATGATCGACCCCATTGGCTCCTCCCCCTAGGGTGCCTGCGTCAGCCTCTGCCCCTCTTCCAGACCCCAAGCGTGGGGATCCAGAGCTCCAGGACACCCCCTTGGGTGTATCCTCCTCTTCCGAGGCCTCCCCTGATCATTCAGAGGAACCACCTCGCAAGAGGAAATGCAAGAGGAAGTATGTTGACTCCCCCGAGTCTGTCACATCGGATACTGACTTAGAGGAGATGGAAGGGTCCCCAAGATCCCCCTCTGAAGATGTCTCCTTCTCAGACATCCTTGAGATGCTTAGCCAGAGGGGGAACTGGACTGCCCTATGTCCTTCTGAGGATGAGTCGGTATTCCTGGACGCGTTTGGATCCTGACCTTCCACCTCCTGGGTGTCTCCGCCTTTTGACCCACTGATGTCTGTGGTGGCTCGGAAGGCGTGGACGGCTCCAGATACAGTGGAACCAACCCCTAGAAGACCTGCCAAATTCATTACTGCACCGCAGGACAAACAGTTCTTGACCAAAGGTGTCCCCGTTGATGCCATGGTGGTAGTGGCGACCACAAAGAAGGAGTTGGCTGAAACTTCTTCATCTGTCTATCCCCCCCTAACAAGGAGTCCAGGACGATGGACAGATATGGGAAGCGGATGTTTTCTTCAGCGACCTTTTCCATGCGGTCCCTGAATTACCTGTGCCACTTTACCCATCTTCAGAGGGATCTCCTGAAAGAGCTTGGAGATACCCTCCATGATCCATCAGCTGAGGGGGCCCAGGTTAAGGCAGCCTCCCAGTTGGAGACTCTTAATTCAGTGGTAAACTCCTCCATGAGGCTCATTTCGTATGCAGCCGATGGTGCGAGTAGAGCTGCAGGCACAGGCATGGCCCTAAGGAGGCACGCTTGGATGCGGCTATGTAACTTTGCGGAACCTTTCAGAGCATCTTTCACCAGCACCCCTTTTGATGGTTCCTTTCTCTTTGGATCACAGGTGAAAGATACCCTTACCAGGTGTGAGCAGGAAGGCAAGATTCTCTCTGCCGTAGGAGTCCATTTTTCCACTCCTTCCAGACCATATTCTAAGGGTCAGAAGAGTGGAAAGATGTGGTTCCAGAAATCCCAGGGAGCCTTGCCTGACACATGTGGTGAGTTCCTATCCAGGGGCAGAGGAGGGAAGAATAACAGACGCTGCCTTTGTAGCAGAGGGGGTCCGCAAAATCAGGGCAGCAGAGAATCTTTCTCTGAGAAGCCCTTCCAGCATCCCTGAAGGGTTGCCTGGCTGCCCACCTCTGGAGGCAGTCGGGGGAAGATTATCGCTGTACCCAAGAGCCTGGCAAGACATAACACAAGACAAATGGGTACAGTCCGTCATATCCGGAGGCTACAGAATTCCCTTCGTTCGCACCCCCTTAAGGTCAAACAAGTCCTTTCCAGACGTTCCACCCAATCTAAGGGACCAAGCAGTGCAAGAAGTCTCAAAACTGCTAAGAAAAAGGGCCATCCAGCAAGTCCCAGCAGACCAACAAGGATTCGGAATTTACTCAAGGTTCTTTTTGGTACCAAAAAAGACAGGGGACTGGAGACCCATTCTGGATCTCAGCAGACTGAACAGGTCTGTACAAAGAACGAAGTTCCGGATGGTCACGCTACAGTCCATTTTACCCTTCCTGGGTCAGGACAATTGGATGTGCTCTATAGATCTTCAGGATGCGTACTACCACATCAAAATGGACAGATGCTCCAGAAGATTCCTTCGCTTCCAGCTGGGAGCCAGCCATTATCAGTTCAGAGCTCTGCCCTTTGGTCTCACCACAGCCCCCAGGGTGTTTACCAAATGTATGGCAGTAGTTACTGCTCACCTGAGACGGCAAGGATTCCAGGTGTTTTCATATCTCGATGACTGGCTCCTCACTGCTACCACCAGACATCACCTTCTGTGAGCCAGAGACTGCAGTATCGACACTTGCTCCAGGCTAGGTATCACAATAAATTTTGAAAAGTAAATCCAGAAGATTCCTTCGCTTCCAGCTGGGAGCCAGCCATTATCAGTTCAGAGCTCTGCCCTTTGGTCTCACCACAGCCCCCAGGGTGTTTACCAAATGTATGGCAGCAGTTACCGCTCACCTGAGACGGCAAGGATTCCAGGTGTTTTCATATCTCGATGACTGGCTCCTCACTGCTACCACCAGACATCACCTTCTGCGAGCCAGAGACTGCAGTATCGACACTTGCTCCAGGCTAGGTATCACAATAAATTTTGAAAAGTCTGCATTGCCGCCCTGTCAATCTATCATGTTTATAGGCGTAAATTTAAATACCAAAGACATGTTAGCGAGCCTCCCACCAGACAGGGTATTAGTGATTCGTCAGCATGTGAAGGTTTTATTAGCATGCAAAAGAATTCAAGCCAGGTTTGTCCTTCAAACTCTGGGTCACATGGCAGCAGCGATCATTCTTGTCCCTCTAGCTCGTTTTCACATGAGGATTCTCCAGTAGCTTCTTTTCACCCAATGGTCCTTCCAGCAGCTTCCCATGTCTTACATGATTATGATCACACAAGCATGCAAAAAGCACCTTGCATGGTGGATGGTCTCCACCTCAGTGCTCCACGGCAGACCATTTGTTCTCCCCCCCTCCAGTTGCTATGGTGACCACAGACGCCTCCCTGATCGGGTGGGGGGGCATTATCAGGGCAGAACAGTCTAAGGCACATGGCAACCTCACAAGTACCATCTGCACATAAATGTCTTAGAGATGAGGGCCGTGCTCTTAGCGTTGCAGGCTCTCCAGGACTCTGTTCCTACCTGGACCATTGCAATTCAAATGGACAATATGTCTGTAGTGTGGTACATCAACAAGCTGGGCGGAACCAGGTCCTACCCCCTATGTCGAGAAGCACTCAGACTCTGGCAATGGGCAATCTCTTCCCAACGGTTTCTGATTGCAACGCACATCTCTGGGAGGTCCAGCGTCATAGCAGACAGACTGAGCAGAGCAATTCTCATGTCTCACGAGTGGTCTCTGAACCAGGTAGTTGCGGACCAAATCTTCCGCAAATGAGGCCAACCTTGCTGCAACCTTTTTGCATCTCCCTTCAACAGCAAGTGCAGCAATTTCTTCTCTCTCCTTCCACTTCCCAGACATTCCCCCAGAGACGCTCTAGTCCACGATTGGCCTCAGGGACTTCTTTATGCATTCCCTCCTTTTCCCCTAATCCCGAAGCTAATTCAGAAAGCTACCATATTGGGTTGCAAAATGATCCTCTTTGCTCCTTACTGGCCTCGACAAATATAGTTCCCGTTCCTGCATCGCTATCTTCTCGAGCAGCCTTGGACTCTGGACCTAGTTCCAGACCTCCTGATTCATCAATCGGGCGGGCTGCACCAATCCCTACACTCTCTCCAGATCACGGCTTGGTTGCTCCACTTCCAACTTTAGCCAGGCTTCCAGATATTTCCCCCTCTGTGCGCGAAATCATTTTTTCATCACACAAGTCTACGACTAGAAAAGCTTACGCTAGTAAGTGGAAACGTTTTTTTTCCTGGGCAGAGGCTAAAAGTATAGACCCCTTTTTAGCCCCTGTACACTACATTTTGGAATTTCTTGCGGAACTCTTCCATGCTGGGTCCACTTCCGCTACAATTAGAGTTCAGTTAGCTGCAATTTCAAATTTTCACATTAGCCTGTTGGAAAACAATATCATGTCTCATAAGCTATGTAAAGCTTTTCTCAAAGGAACCACTCTGCTCAGGCCCCCAGTGAGAGATCCTCCACCACCGTGGGATCTAAATTTGATTTTAGCTTCTCTAATTTTGCCCCCTTTCGAACCTGCAGCTTCTTGTTCATTGAAGTTCTTATCTTGGAAAACCCTTTTTCTGGTAGCTATTACTTCAGCCAGAAGAGTTTCGGAACTACAGGCTCTTTCTATCCATCCCCCATACCTCATATTCCACAATGACAGGGTTGCTCTTAGGACTAATCTGTCCTTCCTTCCTAAGGTCTCTTCAGAGAGTAACTTGAATCAGTCTATAGACTTTCCTGTGTTTTTCCCTAACCACTCCAACAGGGCGGAATATAAGTTGCATCAGTTAGATGTTCACAGGCAGCTATGCTTTTATTTGCATAGAACCAAGGACATTAGAAAATCAGATCAACTTTTCCTGTCTTATGCAGTAGGTAAACAAGGTCTTCCGGTCTCCAAGGTAACCTTATCCAGGTAGTTGACTTCTATCATCACATTCATATATCAGCTGAGGAATAAAGAATTGCCAGTTAAACCAAAAGGTCACTCCACCAAAGCTTTAGCTACTTCGGTGGCCTTTCAGGCTAGGTTGCCCATGGAATCTATTTGTGCTGCGGCTACATGGGCCAACCCACATACTTTCATTTCACATTACAAGTTGGATTTGGTTTTCAGGAGCAGAGCTGATTTTGGTTCCACTGTTCTGAAGAGTCTTTTCCGATGAGCCACCCAGGATTTTAGGTGCTAGGGATGCTGTCCCAACCAGCAAGAATGAAGGCGAGATAGACAACTTAACATAAAGAAGTTATGTACCTACCATAACATTCCATGTTAGTTGTCTTCTTCTCGCCTTCTTTATTACGTCCCACCCTCCATCCCCCTATCCTAGTGAACCGAGAAGAGTTCTTCTTGATTTTTCGCTGGCTGAGTCTTCTCTGGCTATTCCTTTCTGACTAGTAGTCTCTCCAGTAGGATTTATGCATTCTAGGATAGGATTCCTTTATTATTTTGTCTGCAGTTAGACTTACCAAATGAGATCTGGGTATCTAGCGCCAGGCATCATGGGATATAGGGGGGCCTTGAGCCAGTAAGCAGCTCTTGATGTTTTGAAGATGGCCGAGTCGGAGCCGAGGATCGGCTCTGAACCAACCAGCAAGAAAGAAGGCGAGAAGAAGACAACTAACATGGAACGTTATGGTAGGTACATAACTTCTTTTTTAAAATCATCACCAACATTGTTGTTGCCACTACAGTACCATTTTTCGCCTCTCACGTCTGTGTCCCGGTTGTTGCCAGATAATCAGTTTTCACCTCACTCACCCGGCTTTTGACTGTTGCTGACTCCTTGGTTTTCACTTCTCACAACAGCGTAATTGCCATTTCCAATGCCCGTTTCATTGTTACCTCCATTGGGCGCGAGTGGCGAATGCAAAGTGAACAACTCAACTAGGGTATTTAATGTGTGGTATGATTGATTTTCTCTTACTCTGATGATGCCATGTGTAATGGTGAAAGCGCTTAGCAAGTGAATTTGTATGTATCTGGATTAAACTTTTTGCCTTGGGCTTTGGACGTGGTTCTTCTTTTTTTGATTTTTGTTTTTTATCAGTTCTGTACCCTGTGGGTATTTATTTTGTGGTTTTCGTGGAATGAGTTATAGCCTGGTAGTGCAGGGGTGCTTTTTGCTGCCTTGAACCAGGTGTCTGTTACAGCACAAATGTCTCCATTTTAAGGAGTGCTGTGAGCGAGTTCATTTTGAGATTTAGACTTCTAGTGTTGAGCAGCATGACCCTCAGATTGCGTTTGTTTGTAGCTGTTATGGTGATAATTTGGTCTTTGGAACACCACCTAAAAAAGGCACTATATGGGTGGCAAGAGCCTTAGCCAGTATCCGATAGCCCAGGGGTGATAGATGCAGGCCATCTCTGGCAAAGCATCGAGGGCTATCAGTCATGTCATCCAGGGCAGACAGATACTGGACCCCCTTAGAATGTCACCAGAAACTTAGCCAATTGTTGAAATCAATCATTTTCTGCTTGTACTGTGGTATCATTCTGGGTGATGGTAGGATGCTGCTCAGGGCTAGGGTCATACCCACCTGGGCTACATAATCCAAGAGTTCCTCCATGTCTCTTTTCATATAGTCCAGGGAGGTATGTCTTAGGTCATTCACACCCACATGTACAATGACAGAGTCATATTTGTACCTTTTGTTGAGTGACCTGAGTGCATCCATTATGTTGCGGATCCTGGTGCCTGACAGGCAGCTGACTGTTACCTTCTCCTTATTTGACCTAGTGAGTGGGACATCAGTGTGCCTCACTATCGAGTCACCTATGACTAGTGTGTTGGGCATGCTGTTTTGCATTAGGGGGTTTGGTTGAGTGGCACACTATTTAGGAGAGTTATGTGTGTCGTGATTAGTGTTGTGTTGTGGTCGAGTGCATTTCTGCCTTGGATGTCTCTGCTGTTTGGGTAGATTTTTATTGAGAGCCTCAGCGAAGGTGGGTGTGTTGTTTGTGCTTTTATGTGAATACAGTGCTGGCGTGTGTTCTGGAGGGGTATGTGTTCCATGTTGGGTGGTCCAGGTGTTGACCTTCTACTCTTGAGCAGCTATTTGCGTCTTGGCTGGAAAGTGCGTGCCTTCCACTTTGGATGTGTAAGTGCATCTGTCGCAAGTCTGAGTGTTGGGAGGTAAGAGGTGAGGGTTGTCAATGTACATGAGGCAGTTGCTACATTGCCTCAGCATGCCTAAGTTCACCAAGTTGATAGGAGAAAGCACAGAGAACTGACCTTTAGACATGCCTGGAAGGGTGGGCATTAATAATAATTACTGGAACTTTTTCCTTGTAGAACGTTTAGTGCTGGTAACACTTTTGTGTGCTACAATAATTGCTACAAGAAGTCTGGTAGAGTGCTAAACTAATAAGCTAGTAAAAGTGCAGGAAAAGAGAGACCTAGCAGATCTAAGGAAAAAATTGAAGAGCAGACTTTGGCACTGCTCAGAAGCTTACAAACAGTCCTGGATACAGCAAATATGTATCTGGACTAGACTAGTTACAGGAAAGGTGGGAAACAAGTGCAAACACAGGCTTTTATACCAGAAAGTTGAAAGCGATGGAACAACTGCCCAAACGGCCAATAAACTACAATTTCTGCACCAGAAACCACTTGTCTTGTGGTAGATGGGCTACCTAGTGCTCACCACTCCCACTGATAAGCTAGAAGACTTCCCTCCAACCAGAAAGGCTTGGGGGGGCTCAGAAGCTTTCAAACAGGCCTGAATACAGGAAATCTGTATCTGGACTAGACTAGTTACAGGAAAGGTGGGAAACTTGTTAAGTGTTTCTGAAGAAGTCTGTGATACATTCTGATGAAAGCACTTAAACAATAAATTTTGAGTCTCCTAATTGCTTCTGTGGTTATCTGTATCCAGCTTGTTGCTTATTTGTTGGTTCCATTGTTTGTGAAGATGTCTCTGGTAGCTGAAACTGCTGGTACTGGTTCCCAATCAGTGAGCAACATGGAAGACTTAACTACTAGTGTTGGGCTACTCACTCAGCTTGTTCAACAACTTACCCAGAAAGTCTCAGTTCTAGCAGCAAAGGTTGGACTGAGCCTTGAAACAAAATCCCAGGCTGCAACTATCCCTCCAGGAGAGAGAACTGGTGGTAATGTCACTACTTTTGTGTCTGATAATGAGTTTAGACTTACACCAAGGAATCTTGTGAATGGATCAGATGAAAGGAATGCTAACAATTTCAATTTTGGCGTTTGGTTGAAACAAGGGCTACAGTTTAACAAAAATACTACCTCTGTCAACTATACTTTTTCACAGTCCATTGACATTCTAGAAAAAAAATTATTTAAAATAAAAAAAAACTACAAGTTGAGAATAACTATTTCCGTGAATGTATAGCTGTGTAGAGAGTGCCTAAAGGGCTTCAACACTGGAAATATCCCAATGGACTTGTGGCTGATTCCCCCCTGCACTGTGAATTGCTTGAACTTTTTGATCGATAGGGGTGTGAGTTGTTAGAAATACTAATGAAATACAATCATGCCCAGATTGAGGAACTTATGGTAGAAGCTAACACCCTTGAGGGGGTAATTACCAATGATTTATTGTTTGAACAGTACCAGGGTAAACTTTTTAACATGTTTTTCTTCCATAGACAAATCGATTTCTAGCATTTTGGCTAGAAAAAAAAAGAAATTAGAAAGAGATCGAGTTGATAACCTGAAAGGGGTTGCTTATCCAAAACCTAGCAACCAATTCAGTTCCCCTTCTGATACTCATAATGGAAACACCGAAAAAGCAGTAAGTGACAGCGTATATGAAAACCGTGCCCATGCTGCTCAAAATTTTCTGAGGGGTTCAGAGAGGATAAGGAACCAATGGAACCAGCATTTTCAAACCAACTAGACAGAGGAAATGAATTCAACACATCGCAAACAGAATTGGAGGAATTCGAGGCAATAGAGGAATTAGAAAGTGATAGTATCAATGGTGACATACTTTCCAGAGATTGTATGCTGGTTTAAATGATAATCAAAAACACACAAGGTGACTTTTCTTTTTTCAACTTCACTACAAATACGTTTGACAGTTCTTTAGTGAATGTGTTGAGCAGAGGCTTTACTTTTGTTCCCTCTTTCAGATCAAAAATTGACAATTTGTTGATTAATTTTAAACTGTTTTTAAGGAAGCTTAATTTTAGAATACTTTTCAAGAATAGGGAAATGGACAATGTAGTTTCTACTTTAACCAGAAAAAGCACTTTTAACCCACCCTTGCAGAACCATTGCTATTATTTGAGAAATTATGTGAATTTGAATTTAGATTATTACAGAAAAAAACAATGCAGTTTAACAACTTGTTTTTTTACTGAGAATGAGCTGTTAAGGAAATTATGTAATGACAAGAGCTTGAGGGTAATGAAACCCAACAAGGTTGGGGGTTGTGATTATGAAGATTACTTAAACAAAATGCCTGCTTTTTTGTACCAGGATGAATTTTATGATGAAACATCATTGAATACGGTACACATTTCCTATGCAAGAATTGATTGGTTACTTCAGGACATGTTAGACCAACGGCAGATTACAGTAGATGAGTGGAAGTTTTTTAAGGCCAAATATCCAGTTGTTCCCTCTATTTTCGGGCTTCCTACGATACACAAAAACCTGTGGGACCCACCAATGAGACCAACTGTAAATGCTGCCAGCACTAAGACCCACCCCCTAACAAAATGTATTGACCTGAAGTTGAAAAATGTATTGGATGTACATGAGCACATTGTTAAAGATTCATGGACTTTTTTAGAAAAAACTTAGAAAGTTCAAATATGATGATGATTTGATATTTTGCACTGTTGATGTGATGAATCTTTTTAATGTGATACGACATGACATTGGACTGAGTGTAAAACGGTTTCCAACAATGAAATCAACTGTTTGGATATTTGCATGCAACTAGTGTTAAAAAAAACAATTTCATGTTGATTGATGGTCATTATTTCTTGCAGAAGAAAGGTGTGGTGATGGGGGCAGCTTGTGCCTCCATCTTTGTTAATATAATTTTGCTTCAGTGGGAAAAGAAGTACATTCTTGGGCAATTTGCTATAACCCCCTGGGATATTTATTTGCGTTTCCTGGATGATTTATTTATTGTATGGAATAAATCCAGCGATGAACTCCAAACATACATCAACTATATGAGTGAATCCACTGCTTTTTTCAAGTTTACTTCTCAATGGAGTGATACTAACATAGCTTATTTGGATGTAAAGATTTCCAAAGACAAGTTAAACCACAGATTGGTTAGCAATATTTATCGAAAGCCCACTTTTTCTAATAGTTTCCTGCATTATGATAGCTGCCACCCAGAGCACCAGAAGAGGGGGATAATAAAGGGTCAACTGGTTCAACGTACCAGGATGATGACAGATGATGAGACCTTTAAAACAGAAGCAGGTAAACTTATTGATATGTTAATTTCCAGGGGTTATCCCCCCAACATAATACAGGGTATATACACCGAAGTTGAACATAAAAGAGCTATTGGTCAATATGTCCCCTTACTATATAGTAATAATGATGAGAGGGTGGGCTTTTCATCTCCTGATGGCAACAACTGTGATGAATTTACCCATGCCTTTGTTACCACCTATACCATTAATTGTTCCGATATATGTAACATTCTGAGAAAGAATTGGAGTATTTATTTCTTGTTTTGATGGTTACTTGTATACTGTTGGAACTACTCCTAGGATTGTGTTTAGGAGAGGGAAATCTCTTAAGAATTTATTAGAATCCAATAAGGATGACCACGTTTCCCACTAGTAGGAAGTCTGGGACACACAAATGTGGATTTTGTAGACAATGTCCTTTTATTGTGGTACAGGGCGTAATTATTGTGAACACAATGCAAATTCACACAAAGTTTTTTTGTAACTTTAACTCTGTGTGAATTATTTATTTGGCTCAATGTTCTCAGTGTCCCTATTTTTTATGTTGGGAAAACCCAAAGAAAATTTAGTGAAATAATATATGAACATGTCTTGGATATTAAGAAAAGAAATCTTAAAAATGTCCTGGCCAGGCATGTGTTAGACCACCCTGAACATTGTTTTGGTTTTCTTGGTTTGGATATGGTTAGAAGAAGCACAAGAGGGGGCTCATGGAATGGCCTCATTGAATTAAGGGAACTTAAGTGGCAGATTAGGCTAAATGCCTATAACTACCCTGATCTAAATAAGAACGTGTCTATTTCCAGTGTTTTGAAATTGCAGTCTTATTCTGTATCACATATATGTTTTTTATTGTGTGATTATTTGAATAGTTTTTTTTAACTTTGCATAGTATGTATTGCTGACATTATTATGCTTTGTCAAGCTTTGATTGGTTAACTTGGTCATGTGTTTGTGTTGGAGGGATATTTAAACAATGTGATTCTACTTGTTAAGTGTTTCTGAAGAAGTCTGTGATACATTCTGATGGCAGTGCTTAAACAATAAACGTTTGAGTCCCATAGCTGCTTCTGTGGTTATCTATATCCAGCTTGTCGCTTATTTGTCGGTTCCATTGTTTGTGAAGATGTCACTGCTCAGAAGCTTACAAACAGTCCTGGATACAGCAAATTTTTTATCTGGACTAGACTAGTTACAGGAAAAGTGGGAAACAAGCGCAAATGCAGGCTTTTAAACCAGAAAGTTGAAACAGATAGAAAAACTGCTCAAAAGGCCAATAAACTACAATTTCTGGGCCAGAAACCACTCCTCTTGTGGTAGATAGGCTACCTAGTGCTTACCGCTCCCACTGATAAGCTAGAAGACTTTTGTCCAACACAGAAAGGCTTGGGGGGGCTCAGAAGCTTACCAACAGTCCTGGATACAACAGATCTGTATCTGGACTAGACAAGTTACAGGAAATTGCGGAAACAAGCGCAAACCCAGGCTTTTAAACCAGAAAGTTGAAAGAGATGGAAAAACTACCCAAACAGCCAATAAACTACAATTTCTGGGCCAGAAACCACTCCTGTTGTGGTAGATAGGCTACCTAGTGTTTACCACTCCCACTGATAAGCTAGAAGGCTTCTTATTAAAAAATCCTTCTTAACAATGTCTAACCTCTCTTCTAGTTCACTCTCACAAATAGTGAGCCTGCTGTTCCTTAATGTTTGTCCCTTCAAAATAGTTTTAAAGACATGCTTAGGATGCATGCTTTCACAATGTAAATAAGTTGGACGATAGCATTCTTTTCAATATAATCGAGTATACAAGATATATTACAGTATTGTTGCTAATAATCTGTACATCCAAAAAATCAATGCTGGAATCTGAAATAGTAAACGTAAATTCTAAAAAGCTACAACTTGTATTTAAGTAATACACAAAGGCACTTAGTTCTGTCTTTGTTCCCTGCAAAAGCAGGAAAAGCTCGTCAGCAGATCTACAATAAAAGGAAACAAGTTCCCTTTGAAGCTGTGAACCTAATAGGTGTTTCTCCTCCCAGCAAGTCATGACCAAATTGGCATAGCTATTGGCACATGATGTGCCCATAACTACTCCAGAGGTTTGCCTATAGTAAATATTATCAAACACAAACACATTATATTCAAGCACTGGTTCCAGAAGATAGGAGATGAAATCTATTTGTTTATTTGCTAATACACTTTTATCAAGCAAAACACTTCTAACTGTCTGAATCCCTTCTAGATGGGTATTGCTGTAAATAGTGATTTCACATCTAAAGTCACCATAAGTTTAATCTTTACTGATGTTTCACCTTGTGTAAACATAAAAAGATCTTGAAAAAAGTGTTTAGTATCTCTAAGCACCGTGTCACATTTATCAAGAATAGGCCTGAGTTGTTTTTCTACATATATAGACAAGAGTTCTGTTAATCATCCCCCTCCTGTCACAATGGGTCTGAATGGGGTGTCAGTGGATTTTTATGTATCTTGGGCATCCTGTTTAGGCTGGGTATCAAGGGATTTTCAACTACAAAGTACTGAAAAAGTTCCTTTGACATAAGGCCCATATTTAAATACTCTGATAATGTCCTCAGCATCTCTTCCTGCAGGTGATCTATATAAAATAAACTCACAGGACTGTATGTTTTCTCATCTAATAACATAGCATTCATGGTGTCAAAATAGTAAGCTTTACCCCTAATAACCACTGAGCCAACCTTATCTGCTGGTCTGATCACTATATTAGGTTCTCATTGTATAGACGACAGTGCCTGTCGTTCATCAAAAGTTAAATTGTTATAACTCTCCTTCCCATTTCCCATTAGCTTATATAGCTCATCTTCACAGAACCTAGTAAATACATCTAGATCAGGGTGGCTCTGTGGTATATACTGAACAGGTTTCTTAAACACAATAGCATTATTCATTTCATTATTACTGTCACCAAACATTAATTTTAGTGCAACAGTACTTGTAATCATTCGCAAATCTGACGTAACTTCAGAGACATCAGCACACTGATCTGGTATGAATGAAAGTCCTCTATTTAAAACACTAACCTCTGCTTCAGTTAACTGTCTGAAGGAAATATTCCATACTAGGTTCATACAACCTGAGTCCACATTTTCTTGAGTGTCCGCATGTTTCCTTCCTGAAGTGGCTGTTTCCATTTCATTCTGCCTCGTGGCTCTTGTACTTCAGTAGAACTCTTCCATCTCTTGTGAAAGGGGAGGGGGAGTTGAAAAAATGGCTGCTGAACATTCGAAGGAGTAGTCTTCCTTCATACCACAGGCTCAGACTTTTGCTCATTACCTAAAGGAGTAATCCTCCCTGTAGTGCTTAATCCATGTTCATCAAGTGGAGTGCTGCAGACAGATGCATTTCCCTGTAGTGCAAGCTATCCCTCCCTGGGATCAAAAGTAGCTGTTAAAGTTGGTGTCCATCCCTCCCTAGTCATACTGGGAAGTGCCATAGCTGTTCCACAGGAATTAAGCTGGCTAGTTACTTGCATAGCTAACTCACAACTTCCGTTAGAATTATGCTGTTGCTGATGATTATTAGAGACATAAGTAGTATGATGTTCTCTTGGCCACATAAATACATGGTCATTAGCAAAGTCATTAATGTGTCTATGCAGCTTCTTTTGTTTCTGCATAAGTAGTTTACGTTCATACAGGGAAACTTGATCTATGATCTCCCCTATATGAAGCTCTGCCCAATTTCCACTAGAAATTTTATAGATGTCAAGTTGTTGGTTAATGATTTTTTTGGCTCAGTTCACTTTCTAAGGGAACGAAAAAAATCAAGGATTATCTTCATATATGCATAACTCATGTCTACATTAGTTTGTTGCCATTTAACCAATAGGTCAGGATAGGTTTCCCCGTAAGTGGGCATGGTGAACACTCGCAACCTCCTCAGGATTACTTTAAAGGTGCAGCATGCCTCCAAGTGTAGACGTTGACATTGCAGCCATTTTAAACAGTATAAATCATTCTCCAAAGTCCGTAGTTTGTCTGTTAAAAAAGCTGCATCATTTTCCATGACATCCATCAAACCTTCCTGGTTTAAATGATGTTCAAGGAGAAATGGATTACCTTCCAATCTGAAGAAATTCTTAAGTCTGTTGGTATCCAAGCAGTTCACTTCTGTATGAGGAATATAATCCAGTTCTACAGGTACACCCTGAGCCATGTTCACAGAGGAAAAAAAATGCTATCAGCAGCCAAAAAGAAAAAGTAAATCCTTTGCAATGAACTCCTCAGTGATAAAAATTAAATGGAAAAACCAACAAAAACAGCAGCAGAAACAGCGAGTGGATAAAACAAGCCAAGACTTTAATAAAAAAATGATGAGAGCTTTCGCAAAACCACTTTTGCTTCTTCAGATCATACTTAATAACTAAAACACCATGAACTAAATACAAAGATACTATTCTGCTGGGCCACACCAACCAATAGACTGACAGACAATTGCGGTTGCTAAGTAACTAATTACTTAGTACTAGTACAAATCGAAGGCTAAGCATAATTAAGTCATTAGCAGTCTGTCTACTTTACCTGCGGTGGTGGTGCTGCGGTAGTGTTGTCGCCTCACAGTTAGACGCTGTCCGGTTTGATTTTCAGCTAGAGCGTCTTCTGCGTGGAGACATGCGTGAATGGGTGTACCTTCGTTGAAGGTTGTGCATCAGGGCTGGTAACTCGGCATGTAAAAATCAAATGCCAATCATTAGCAGACCAGAGTTCCGCTGTGGCGAACCCTAACCGGGAAAAGCCGAAAGACACAACAACAACAGCAGTCTGTCTACTTTAAAAACTATTTTTACAAACATACCTCTTTACATCACAGAAAACATGCAATACAGTAAAATTCTACAACATTATTTAAAACTTTTTAAGCTTATTTCTTCACCCTTCTGAATCTTAAGCCAGGTTGTATAGAAACATAATCATTCAACCCATAGTCTTGATGTGCTCTCACTCTAAATATCCATCTAAACTCTGCCTGTTCTGTAGCATTGGTCAAATCCACTCTCCTAACACTAGTGGGTATAGCTTCCAACACTGAGAACATAAAAATATGTTTCTCTCCTTTCTCAATCATGTGTTTGGCAGTGGCACTGTAGGTTAAATCCTTACATGCACAGTACAGATGGTCTTGCATTCTCTCCCTTAAACACCTATTTGTTTTACCTATGTAAAACTGATTACAAACTGTGCATAGGGCAACATACACTAAGTTCTTTGTATTACAGTCAGCCTTTGCCCTAACTTTATATGTTCTGCCAGTATGTGGATGTACAAATATTGTTGACTCATTGATTAAATGACAAAAAGAGCAAGTTCCACATTTCCTCGTGCCAGCTTCACCTGTGTTATCTAATGTCTCTCTACCATTCCTAGGATAACAAAGTTTACATTTCAGACTGTTTATTCTTGAAACCAAAAAGTTGACTGGGCCCCACTAACTGGGCTATAGATGGTTCCACTTGTACTGGGAATTGTGATAATAAGTATAGTGCCAGGGGACTGTGATGGTAAGTGTTGTGCTAGGGGATTATGATGGTAAGTGTAGTGCCAGGGGTTGTGATAATAAGTGTAGTGGCTGGGAATTGTGATGGCAAAATGCCTATAAAGGTAAGGTTGTGGTGGTTGGGATCAAAGCACAGAGAGAGAGAACTATGAAAAAAAACTGAAATTAGTAACATCATTCCTGTTTCTCCCTTATGATTGATTTGCAGTTTGTTTCCTAATACCTTCTGTACAGGACTGTGCATGACAAAACATTCTGTTTTATTGATGTCTGCTACTGGGGAATTCAAGTAAAGTTGGAATCATCCATAACTTCCCTTGACTGATAATGTTCTTCTTCTTCTGATTTGATTGGGGGGGGGGGGGGGTTGCTGGCAGATACCTGGATAAATGGATTTGAGTGCAAGAGTGAACAAAACATATATACTTCTGCATGTAGCTGAGAGCCTGCTTCATCTCTTAGCGTAATGTGGTATTCTCAGTAACGAACATGTAGTACAAGTCTACAGGTGCCGTTCTGTAACTTAAATTCAGCATTCCCTTGTAGTGAATTGTATCACATTCCATTTGCTTGATGGCAGGAGACAGTGTATTTATTTTGCTCTGTATGCATGTGTAACATTCTGCCTCCCTTCTGACATTCCTTTCCCTCTCACCCTTTCTCCTCATTTGCCATGAAGTCTTCACTGCTTTTATGGATTCCCTCTCCACCTCCCCATTCCAGTAGTCCATTCATTTAACTTTGCAATCTCTTCTTTGATCATTGTTTTCTTGCTTCCACTGCTTTCCTTTTGTCTCTTCTCCCTTTCTTCAGTCTTACTGTTTCTTCTTCAATCACTCACTTTTTTTTTTTGCCTGTTACTGTTTTAGACTACTTCTTTCCTTCACACCATTTTCACCCTATTTGACTATCTTTTTACCTAACTGCCATTTGTGTTTTCCTAAATACTCTAACTTGATCAAAAATAGGAGTATCTTTGTGTGTTGTATTTACATTTCTTCCTTTCTATTAATATTATTTTCTGTATGCAAATCTGAAAATGTCCTGTGTACTACTAAGGTGTAATCATTGACTGGCGATACTGTCAAAGTTGAACTTTTATTGTAAAGTAGCGGTTTGTATAATTATTATGTCTTCTTGCATGCTTGTTCTTTGATTCACCCCTGAAGAAAGACTTTGCCATAATGGATTAATTTGCACTGTGGCCAAGTTACAGTAAATAAATAAGCAGTACCATGTACTGTCCTGCTTGTAATATTATGCAAGAAGCTATACATTTAATATGTACAGATGGATATTTCAGCAGTCCCAGCATTATTATTTATGCATCGAAGTGATAAAGAGTACTGTGTATGCTATTGTTAAGTCATTCCGTGTATTAACCAATGCATGTGGTGTACCACAGGGCTCAGTCCTGGGACCCCTCCTGTTCCAAAAAATGCATTGTCATCCCCTTTGGGAAAAAACAAGTACCTATGAATTACAACATAGGTGGTAGCCCACTTACCACAGAGAGTGTGATAAGAGACCTAGGGACTCAGGTGGATAGTAACCTCTCCTTCAACAACCATATTGCTAAAGTGGTTAGAAAATCCTGCTACATGGCCCACCTTATCACAAAGGGGTTTGCATCTAGGAATAAGGAAGTTATTGTCCCCCTCTACTCATCACTCATTAGACCCGTTATTGAATATAATGCCCCATTCAGGATGTACCTAACAAGACATCTGCAACAGCTGGAGAGGCCTCAAAAGTACCTCACAAAAAGAATAACGGGCCTCAAACAGATGCCCTATGCCATGAGGCTAAAAAAAACTCAGACTGTACTCGGTCACATACTGGCTACTCAGAGGTGATCTCTGCCTGACATACAAAGCTATGTCAAACCCCGAATTGCTAGAAATGCTCCACCTAAGGAAAACCCAGTCCACCAGAGCTACATGCTCAAGGGACATAAACCTGACATCAACAATAAACAGGACTTGTTAGAGGGACAGATTTGTGTCCCAGAGACTCCCTTTACACTGGAATAAGGTCTCCATATATGTGAGGCAGAGCTCCTCGTTAGCGCTCTTCAAGAGGAATCTTGATGAGTGGATGGGAAACAGGAAATTCACCCCGGGAATCAGTTCTGTGGCTCTGCTAGACAGGGGCGCAGGTAACTAAGCCACTTGGGAGGGAAGCGAAAGCAGAAAATTTCTGACTAGGCTTAATTATGCCCCAGGGCCAATAGCCTATAACCTACCTATGAACCTATAAGTCAATTTACTTTGTCAGAGTAAGTTATCCTTAAATATCAGAAAGTATATTTAACTATAAAGGAAGATAGTAACTGAGTAGAGTAGTGTTCATGCATGCAGAGTATTCCAAATACTTAGTGTCTGTTTATATAAGGTAACCATTACTAATGCTGTTTTAAGCAGCTCTGGTATTGGGCATCTCCTTCCATAAATTCTTTATCAGACCTTTGTGTAATACCGTCATGATGTGGAATTTTGTCTGTTTAAATGATTTGCTCAGAATCACACAGAAGGCATCTGGAGACTGAATGACTTCAACGTAGGACTTCAGAACTAAGCCCTTTTGGCAGATTGTAACCCTGTTTTCTGAGTTAAACTGTCAAACATTCATCATCTATTTTCATTACACCCACATATCACTTTAAGAGTTTTAAGTTGACTTAGTAATTAATTCTGACAGTGGTTGGTCATATGATGTTTTTGAATGCTTTAGAAGTTATTTAAAGGCTGATGGTTCTTATTTTAATGGTTCTGAAGTCCAACAATTTTAAGATGAAAGCGCTTGACTGTTTTTTATTTACACACTTTATGTTTATTTAATAACATCTCTTCCTTTAATTCTAATATTTACACTAAAACAGTCCATAATACTAGCTTCTAATTTGTTTGATTAGTGGCTGCTTTATAGAAAGGATTTTTAAAGGTATAATGTAGGTTTGGGGTTTGGTTCAGGGCTAGAATTAACAAATATTGCTAAGGTGGAGGGGGGGCTTTATCCCCCTTGACCAACCTTAGTATTACCTGCTAACCCTAACCCTGCCCTTCTCCTAAGTCTAACCCTACACCTTACCTGTAAAAAAAAATTTCTGTAATACTACCACCAAACAAGACAGACTTAGACACACACACACACACGCACACACACACACACACACACACACACACACACACACACACACGCACACACGTACTAACACACCCATACGCCATTAACCTATATCCCCTTGATTAACCCGTAGCATAACCCTAAAACCCATGCACACTCACACATACAGTACGTCTCTCCCCTTCCCTAACCATTACTCTAACCTCCTAACCTGCAAACATTCACATGTGCACACCCAAAAAACAATCTGCCAGAATGCAGCACACATCCAACAAAATGAACGTTTGGTACTCAGAACGTTCGAACAGTTGACCCTGCATTTCATGTTGTTGTACAAATAATATGCGACAGAATGAATGGAAGTAGAACTTGTATATTTGTGTGTGTGTGTGTGTGTGTGTGTGTGTGTCAAGTTATCTTTGTATGGTAAGAATAAACTACCATATCTGTGGACTGTGTGATGCAATCTAAGCTGCTACCACAACCACATTTCCTTTACCACCAAACATGTAATGCTGCAGATTTCTTCATTAAAAGATATTAAAAATCATGTTTCTTCCACAGTCATGGACAGTGAGGTAAAAAGAAATGTTTTGAATTGTTGTTGCCCATGACTGAGGAAGATGATGGCCTACACCTATTCCTCACTCATATCCCACCCACCCTGTGTGGTCTTTTCCACCTCTTCCAACACAAGACATGAGAAGGAGCTGTAACTATAAGGTATTTGATTACATGACACTCTGTGGCCTAACAGACATGTCACTGCTAGCTAAGTTATGTTCTGCACCCATGTCCCTTCTACCTAATACACCCCGCACTGCCAACACTGACTGTTGGTATTGTATATGAGAATACCCTACTGCTGAAAAGCATTGACATCCACAGATCCCTGTGTCATATCCCCAGGTACAGATTCAATTCATTTATTCCCCATTTACCTGCTTCCTCTTTAGCAGGGTCAGCTATCCCATTATACCTGTGTGGAGTTTGTATTCTGCCAGTGTCACTTTGGGTTTTGCCTTTGTACACTGGCATCCTTCTGCCTTTCAAAACGTTACATAGTGACTGATCAACCAATCTAAAGGAAAATCAGGAAATTGGGGAATGAATGAATGAAAGCATAAAAATAAATTAGCAATCTGCTGTGCACACCATAATGCAGTAACCACTGCCATTATGTCACCGATCATTCACATGTTTGTAGTGGTATATTAACACAAATCGCCGCTGGTGTACATAGTGTACTTTTGTGTCCTGTGCACACCAGTGCAAAATTTATAAATATACTGTTTCTGCTGTTTGCAATTTATTACTACATTTTGTGTTTATAAATTGTAGTAAAATATGATGCAGGCTGTGTATGGCTTATTTACCGGACTGCATACAATGTTTTGAATATGGGGGATGAACACTAGGGGAGACATAAAAGGGGTGGGGCAGTTTGCAAAAAAGAAAGGTTAATTATAGCAAAACATTTGTTCAGTGAACTGCAGTACAAATCGTATGGAAGATGCAAAGGCCATATCAAACTTAGATGCTTAGTCACTTTAGGTGCATTTCAATGACAGATTTACTGAGTTTCTAGAATGTATGTCATTTTTCATTTATGCTTGTTGAGATATATCCACAAGCATTCCATTATCAGGCTTATCACTAATTCAGTCCCAGGCCTGGAAAGATGTGCTGTATGCCTACTTCTGGGATTGCCTCAGAAAGGTCCTTTTTGTTATCAGATAAAACATACTTTCTTCCTTCATTCTTTGGAATTAGGGTAAACTACTAGGGTGCATAACTTCAAACTTCAAAGACATGGCACAGAGATCCCTTCTCAAAAGTTTGTGTATCAATATGTATGTTTTGTTCAGAATGGCAAGATTAAAATTATTGTTAAATGTTAACCTAAGGTGCACAATCACAAAACCATATGTAAACACAGATACCATTTCAAAGTGCACTAATCAGATGTAACATATTTAAATGCATAGTTTTCAACATTTTAATTTCAGCTCGTATATTGATGTTTCTGTGTAAGATATGTGATGGGTTCATTTAAGTGCAACATACAATTCTTTTAAGTGCTCTGAATGATCTGTTTTATTAATAGGTAACTTCTCAGAGAGCTGTGGTCATGTATGTTAGTTGTGTGTTAAGTATCAGACATTGCTTTTTTATACTCCCCATAGTTTTACACATTCCTTTTTATGATACACACTTTATCATGTTCAGCACTGCAAATTGTCACTGTCTGTCCTGACTCGGAGAAGACCTTTGTCAGAAAATCAGTCCTGGATGTGATGTTAGTCATTTGTAGGGAACACGCGCACACACACACACACACACACACACACACACACACACACACACACACACACACACACACACACACACACTTTGAATGTGGGAGGAAATCGGAACCCTCAGCAAAACCTCACATCGATACAATTAATTTAATTAAAATAAGGTCAAGTGTATTTTTGTTACTGGATGCAGACTTTTATATTCTCCTCTTAGCTATTTAAAAATGTCAGTATTGTTGCATGTTACATAATGCAATGCCTGAGTGATATTTTTAAACCCTTGAGTTAAAGATCGATTTCGTATGCACTTTTCAGAAGTTCATTTATTAAGATGTTTTTGGATTTAAATGTCAAACTGTAGTTTTCAGCTTAAACTTTGTGGTCGCACAGTGGTGACAACTCATTCAACACTGCAGTACTGAAGAATTGACTTCATTAAAAGTGACTTGAAAAGGATAAAGGGTATACTGCTTGTATAAATATTTATAAATGTTTGTGTTGCGGCTGTGTAAATTCATGGAGGCTCAGATTGACATGGGTGCTGATGTTGGCTGCTTCTCCAGGTCCCTGTGCACCCTGTCCTTAAAACATCTCTTTACCCCAGTCACTCTTTCCAAATTTTTTAAAGTAATTCATCATATAACATAGCAAAGATTCATCAACTTTTGATAATGCTACCCATCCCTGTCATTTTTTTAAATAAAGTTATTTGTTGTTTAACATTAAATAAGTATGTCTATCTCATCGTCAGCCCAGCCTATAGCAGAACCCAAAACTTCCACTGACAATGCTTGTTCACTTCTGAGTTATCCTTTGTCCAGTCAATGCACATATGCCTGGTATCACCTTACTGTTAGCATGACTATGTATTATAGCTCATTAGGCAGCAGCTAGCTGACAGTGTGTGTGTGTGTGTGTGTGTGTGTGTGTGTGTGTGTGTGTGTGTGTGTGTGTGTGTGTGTGTGTGCACATAGTTATTAGCACTTTCACATGCATACTGCTTCAACCCCCCCCCCCCCCCCCAGCCATTAACTGCCATTTTATGCTGCATCTGCTGTTAACAGCAAAAGAAAGGCACAAGCACAGATGGGAAAGTCTGCTGCTAGACTGAGGGGGGGGGGGGGGGGGCAATGAATGCAAGAGTAAGCTGGGAATGGGAGTGGCACTTACAAGTGACAGGATGGTGATTTCCTGGTAGTTGATGGCTCATTTTTTTCTAATGTGGCAGTAGCTGGTTGTGTGGGTTGCCTCACGGAATCGTGGCTGTAGCCTTTGTATTTTTTAGTTTAGGCTAGTGGCTGTCTTTCAGCTGCAGCTAATGCAGCCTAGTAAGTGTTATCAGTAACATTCTGTAAAACCAAGCAGGAATGATTCCTGAGTCTTTTCCTATGAACTAGATCAAGTTCTGGTTTACTGCCTTATCATTTTTCCAATGCTGCCATTGTCAAAGATGATACTAATGTTTAATATATCTGTGTTAATTTACATTGTATCTTGTATTATATTGTGGCAATGGAGCTTTTCTTCTGGTCTCCTGGCCCTCCATTGAAAGGGATTTTATGCTCATGCTTCCTAGTCAACACATGAATATAAATCTATGCAGTTGATTGAGGTTTCAGAAACCTGAAATTCATATTGGCGAGACGATATGATTGAATTTCCAAAAACACAAACATTTAAAAAAAAAATCTATCTTTTTTACTTTTTTGAAGCGGAAGCTCCCCTTCACCCCACAACCCCTGAAAATTGTATATACCAACTCTGAGATTGCACTACATTGAGGAAGACGGTAAATTTCCTAATCCTCACTATACTACAATCTCCATTCAAAAGCTTCAGGTTTTCGGAAATTCGATCGTATTGTCTTGCTGATATGAATTTTGAGTTTCTGAAAACTCGATCAACTGACAGGGATCCATATATATATATATATATATATATATATATATATATATATATATATATATCTATATGAGTTAACTTCAGAAGCTCGAAATACTGAAATCTCGAATTTCAGTATCTCGAGCTCAAGAAGCCGAATCCACATAATAGTGAAAGTTTAGAAGCACGAAATTCAAAACCTCGAATACCAGAGGTTTTGAATTTCGCACTTCTAAAGTTCCGCTATGGTCATATATTCAGGTAAGTGTGTGTGTGTGTGTGTGTTAAGGGCTTTGGGTACGGGCTGTGGTTTGTGTCAGTGTGTTTTGTTGCAGTGATGTGTGTGTGTGCAAAGAGAAAGCTTGTGTGGTGGTGTTTTGTGTATGTTTGTATGTAGTGCAACCTCGGAGTCAGAATATTTAAGTATGGGGGTGGGGGGGTGCAGGGGGGCTTGCTGCCCTGCTTTCATGTAGTAGAGTGATTGTGTGTTTGTGTGGTGGATGTGTATGTAGTAAAACCACGAAATTCAAAACCTCCAGTATTCACGGTTTTCAGTTGTCGTTGTTTTGTGGATTCATCTTCTTGGGCTCGAGATACTGAAATTCGAGATTTCAGTATTTTAAGCTTCTGAAGTGTATATATGTATATATATATGTGTGTGTATATATATATATATATATATATATATATATATATATATGCACATGTGCGTACACGCACACATCATATATATATATATATATATATATATATATATATGTATACACTTGTGTGCATGTCTGTAATTTTGGACTGTTACTGTAACACAGATATTTCAAAATGATAGGATGACCTTTCACGTACTGTTATCATTTTATAATCATTTTATAGAGTTTACTACAGCACTTAATTGCTATTATTACTGTTATTACTAGTAGCAGTATTAGTGTTTTAACTTAGTGAAGCCACTAGGTACTAGTGTTTTTTAGGGTCTGACCTGAGAGCACTGTGTAGTTAAGTGGCGATGATGCGAGTGTCACTGACAAAATGAAACTAAGGCGATCACACTCAAAATACATATTAAAGCTTGTTAGCTTTGCTTCTCTTTGCTAAATTAGCACTCATCTGGAATGTAGCAGGATCCTTTCTGTCCTTTTAATATCAACAGACATATACACAGATAAACACACACATTGTTTGAGAGTGTATGTGTGTAATATATCATATATATATATATATATATATATATATATATATATATATATATAGGTGTGTGTGTGTCCATGTGTGTATTTTTTTAACCCAAGCTTTCTAGACTGGTAGTGGAATTCCTTTTTTTCAGCTTCAAGATCATCCAGAAACATTAACTCTTATTT
The DNA here is from genome assembly GCF_019279795.1 of Protopterus annectens. Classification (NCBI taxonomy): domain Eukaryota; kingdom Metazoa; phylum Chordata; order Ceratodontiformes; family Protopteridae; genus Protopterus; species Protopterus annectens. Next base: position 120,621,667 of record NC_056744.1, on the reverse strand, counting down.
GTTGCACAGTCATCCGCAGTGCCCTGGATTCCTGGATGGTAACCCCTTACATTGTGTCTTGATCAGACATGGTTGTCATTTTTAGTCTGAAAGTCTGCAACTGCTGTGGGGTTTTACTTTTTTTGCCCTCTTTCTGGATTGCTCCTTTCTGGTTGATTAGACACACCATCTCCTGCATGCCCCCACCCAAAGATGTCAGTGGAGGTGGGCAAAGTTATAACAACAAGACACTCTGCCTTATCAAAGGGGCAGTGCTGCTCTGAGAGTCCCACCGTCCTCTTTCAGATAAGAGTACTAGTTGTTGGTAACTTCATTCTGGTTATCAGGGGAGCAGTCAGGAGTAAAACCCTCTGTGCCAGTAGGCCCATTGATTTATCTTTAGTAATAAAGTCATATTGGTTGTATTTTTAGTTATAGAGTAAAATGGTTAATGACTTTGTAATATCTTTGATAACGGATGTGACATAAAACATCTTTTAATGTGAAACATTTTGTTTAAGAGGGTTGGAGGGAAAGCAAAAGATGTGATTCACTCATATTTACTCGAAGGTGTTGGGAAAGCGGTTGTTAAGGAAAGATACTAAACTCCTTCTTTAGCCAAGCAAGAAATCTCCTTATTGAAGAACACAGTCTTGGGACACCAAGTAAGGTGGCCACAGTAGTGCAGCCATTAGCGTTGCTGCCTCACAGCAAGAGGTTCCCCGGTTTGATCCTCGGCTGGGGTGCCTTCTGTGCGGAGTCTGCATGTCCTCCCTGTGGTCGCGTGGGTTTCCTCTGGGTGCTCTGGTTTCCTCCCACATCCCAAAGACATGCTGTAGGTGGATTGGACACTCTAAATTGGCCCTAGGTGTGAGTGTGTGCATGTGTGCCTTCTGTGGAAGGTTGGGCGCCGGGCTGGCAACTTGGCACCGTAAAATTTCACTGCCAGTCATGAGTAGACAGGTGATCTGCTGTGGCGACCCCCTCACCAGGAAAAGCCGAAAGAAGAAGTCGTCTTGGGACACTAAGTAAAATAAACCTGGCTCTCTCCCTGAGCAAAGGGAGAACTCTTATTTTTACAGTAAAATCACACAGGTGTAAATGAAACAATTATGTAGTTTTAGCTGACTGGCCAGAAAGAACAATACAGTACAGAGTCAATTATCCGAACTAATTGGGACCTAGAGTAGGCTAATCAAACACATCATTGAAACAGATAAAAAAACTTCTAAAAATGTTTTTGATTAACATTAAACAAGAAAAATAAAACAAATATACTGTAAGTGCAAAACAGTATAGTATATTATTGTAGTACAAGCACAAAAAACACACAAGAGAATACGTATAACATTTATATATTCAGACTTCATGATTTTTCCTACATGAAAACTTTGGAAGGCTGCATTTGGATAATTGATGTTTCGGAAAATCTACGTTCAGATAATCGACTCTCTACTGTACAGATTTCTGAAAAGTCCTGCTGACAGCATACCGTCATTCTTTCTTATCATAACCATGGCCATATTGTGCAACTAAGGACTGTACCAAATCAGAACTGACTGTACTTAAGAACAGTAGTATTACTGGAATTGAATTCCTCCTCAAGTCCTGGTGAGTACCTTCACAAGGTGACCCTGTTTGTCACCAAGGCAACACTGATATATAGACTGTATTTTATATAGCATATATCATAATCAGAAGTAGGCTAAAAAATAAAAAAAGACAGTTGGGTACATAAGTCCCAGGATAAAAAACTGCCCAATCCTGGTAGGCGCAGTGTGCCAGGACTAGAAAAATGGCAATGGTGAATCTTCAAGACACAGAAACATTCCTGCAATGGGGTTAGGCCAGGCTCTGGGGGAGGATGGCCCACCTGCTGTAGAAAGAAGTAGTATTCTATAAAAATCACAAAAAACTGATAGGCCAAAAAAGAGCCATAAAGATGATAGAGTGAGCTATTGAGGATAAGAAAGAAATTATGTATTGTTACTATTATGTAGCAAGCCCAAAGTTTTTGGACAGAAGTTAAACAAAAACTTTAAGGAAGAAGTTAGAGGAAAGAAAAATACTTGCACAAGAAAAACTGTAAAAAGCTTCAAATGCATATTTGTGTTTATTAATACAACAGATTCATGAAAAACATTATATACACCAAGAAACATCGGGCTGTTTGGAAAAAGAAGCGATTGCGGAATTGCGAAAATACAAAGAACAAAATCTAGAGATTTTTGAAAGGTATAAAAAAGAAATATTGGCATGGGAAAGAAAGAGAGATCTGATATGGAGCAACATGTATGCAAAAGAGAAATCCTAATTAATCAATACAAAAGGAGCCGCTCCAAAGATATTTAAAGAGAAATGCAGGCAAAGGCTCCCAGATATGGAAAAATTCACAGTACAAAAAATAAGATCACAAAGGGGGAATGTAGAACAGAAGATTAGTAAAGCAGAAGTTACAAAATAGAAACTGAAGTTATGGAATACCTGCAAAGTGAAGGATTTAGTGTAGAAAGTGTAACACAGGATGTTCTTCCTCCTGTGTTGAATGTGGTGGAAGATGCTGTCCCCACTGATAAAGAGGCTGGGGCTTTGGATAGGTGGGGAAAGAAAGTGTATACTTCTTCCACTCCCATGAGAGAGAGCTTGAATTGTCATTGTTAAATATCTAATAAATCCTATTCTCTTTTTCATGATGAATGGATGCTGGGTGGATGCTTTGGATGCTTGAATTGTGAGTGATTTGGTTGCTTGGTCAGTGTCTGCGTTGGAACAAGGTGTGTAAGCATGTAATGCAATGTGGTTTTGATGTATGTCCTTTTAATTACTCAAGACAAATGGGTGTTGGATATCATTCGTTACAACAGCTTTTACTCTGCCTGGGCAAAAGATCACTGATGGTAACTTTAGATCTCAAGGGAAGCTACCTTCATGTGCCTATAGGCTAAGTTGCAGAAAGATCTCTTTTTTTTTCTGCTGGGAATTCTCATTATCAGTCTCTTGCATTGCCCTTTGGCTTATCTACCTGAGTATTATATTCAAAGGTTCTGGCCAGTGATAGCTTCTTTTCTTTCACTTCAATTCAAAATTCAAATCTATCCTTACTTGGGGCCTGATTCTGGCTCAAGAAAAGGAGGACCTTCTACTCCATCTGGATTATGTTATATCAGTGCTAAGATGCCTTTCTGTTCTGTGAGCGAAATAAAGTCGTGCCTAGACGAAGTCTTTCTGTAAGTAGTACTGGGTGTAATACAGCTACAACCTTTTGAGCCTGCAGCTACTGCTGAATTGAAATATTGTCATGTTATATCACAGCATGATGGAACAATGAGTCCCCAAAGTAAGGAGAAACAGGAGGAGCAGGAGATATTTGAAGAAGAAATATGGACATGGGAAAGAAAAAAAAAATTTAATATTGTCTAATATTTATGCAAAGGAGAAAGCAAAACTAATCAGTCCAGAAAGCAGCACCAAAGATATTTGAAGAGAAATACAGGCAAAGACATCCAGATATAAACATTTTTACAATACAAAAAATAAGAAAACAAAGAGGTAGAGTAGAATTGAGGATTAGTAATGGCGAAGTTAAAGAAATAGAAACTGAGGTTATGGATTATCTGTGAAGTGAAGGATTTCGTGTGAAAAATCTAACTCTGATACCACCACAGCAGGATAGAATAATTAATCCCCAAATTAAGGGAAAGACAGTGGAGCGGGAAGCATCTGATCAGTTGCCATATGAGGATACTTTGGAGTCTTTAGTAAGAAACCATATAAAAGTTTAGTTGCAGTTGCACAGCAAGGGGAAGAACAGAAACTGTGGCAACTCTGAAGTAGTCAGTTTTATGGAGTGATAGGCCCATGAGTTCCTATAAGAAAGAGCAACGGATGACACAGGATGACACTGAAGAGAATATGGCACAGGAAGATGCTCTGGAACTTTCTGTAGAATGCTCACGGAAAAAAGAGAACAAAGAATGTGCCCTCAGTTTAGAAGAAAATGAAATAAGGGAACAGCTTGATTTAATAGAGATGGATAGACATATTAAGGTCAATGAAAGAAATAGACTACAGAAAGTCAGTAAGACCCAAAGTGTTAGAAGTTTGATAAAACAAGTGAACACAGTAATCAGGACTGGACAGAAGAAGTAAAAGAAAGATTAAGAAGTTCATGTGTACATGATATGAAATGGAATGAAGTAACAGCCAGAGAAGTTTAAATAAAATTAAGAAAAGCTCCTAAATGGAAAACCCCAGGCCCAGATGCAGTACCTAACGTCTGGCTAAAAGTATTAAAATCTTTACATGAAGATTTAGCTATGAGTAAGAACTATTTAAATGCGCACCCAAACAGACACCAGCCTGGTTAACAACATAGCAAACCTGTAATCTGTCCAAAAAACTGTAGACCAATAACTTGCCTTCCGATGATATATATTCTGTACACTTTAACAGATACCGACAGAGTTTATAGTCATTTAGAAGAAAGCTCAATCATGGCAGTAGAAAAAAAGGGTAACAAAAGAAAGTCATATGGAACAAAGGATTGCTTATTGTTAAATAAAGTCATAATGGAGAACTGTATAAAAGGGAAGAATCTAAGTAAGGCATGGACAGACTACAAACAAACATTTGACAGCATTCCACATTCATAGATAAGAGTGCTTGCATATATATATAAGATACACTCTACACTGATCAATTACATTACAGCAGACATGCAACAGTAGCAAAACACTTTTACAGTTAAGCCACAATAAAGGGCAAACTATTATGCCAGGGGTAAAAATTCAAAGGGGGATATTCCAGGGTGACTGTTTGTCACCACTGTTCTTTTGTCTTGCCCTTAACCCATTAAGCTATCAATTTAACAGATTAGGTTACTATTTGGCTCCCAGAAAACAACCAAGTGTAAAGACTTTTCGTCTTATTTTCTGGATGATTTAAAACTGTATAGTTTGTCACATGAACAACTACATGTGGTCAAAACTTTCTCAGATTATATAAGAATGTCATTTGGTCTTGATAAATGTGCAGAAGCAACCTTTAAAGCAGGAAAGCTGCAGCACTAAGAAAATATCAGTCTGGGACAGGAATGTGATATGAAAACCTTGAGCAAGAGGGAGTGCATAAATATTTGGGAACTGATGAAGGATCAACAATAGAACATGAACAAATGCAAATAAAACTTAGTAAAGAATATTTTAGAAAACTAAAATTAATACTGAAAACAGCTCTGACATCTAGGAACAAAGTCCAAGCTACTAACTTCCAGTTTTGGAGTAAATGACTGGCCCCAAAAGTTATTGGATCATTTGGAAAGGAAAACAAGAAAAATGCTTCATGCTTATGAAATGATTTATAAAAATCAGTGTACATCAAGATTATATATTCCCCGTTCTGAAGGACGTATGGAACTCGTTGAAATTGATGTATAGTTCTGCAATCGTAGGATTGCATGCATATCTGCTGACCTCACAAGATCCAAACATAGTGAAAGTTTTAAAATATGAGAAGAATAAGTCTAAGATGACTTCCCTGCTTAGTTTTGCAGAAGAATGTTGGTGTCAAGATGGAATGGATATCAAACCAGAGGAAGATAAAAATCAGGCAACAACTGAATGTGCCAAAAAAAACAAACAAAAGAATATAATGTGAAGGATCAGATAAGAAGGTAAGAAATGTGGAAAATGAATAAATATATTTGTATGTACAGAAATTTCTTGGAACAACCTCATGTTGATCAGGACCAAATGCAGAAATGGTTAAGGAGAGGTGAATTTAAATCAAAAGATGAAAAGCTAATATTGGGACCGCAGGATAGTGGACTGCATACACAGATGGTTTACAAAGTCCATTGAACGTGTGGGAAAAACAGCCAAATGCAGGTTTTGTAAAATGGAATTGGAAACAGTTGCACATCTTGTTGCTGGGTGTGATACACTAATGGCAAAAGGTCTGTATGATCCAATGTATCAACTACCCCCAACATCTTTTTACCAGTAAGCCCTGTTGCCAGAAATAAAGTGCATTTTGTTGCATTGTTCAGTAGATGAGATGGCCATGTTATAATTTAAGAAAAAGTCGCAGTTTATTAGTGTCATGTCTAGTTGTATCATCAGTGCAGATTATCAAATTGAGATGATGCTGAGTATATTTTGAGCCATTAGTCAAAGACTTGTGTGGGGGACACCTGTTTCTCTTACTGATAAAAATTGCCATCAGGTTGACAGTAAGGATTTGCAGGGCAGTATAGTTGACTTTGCTGCAGGTTTTGGTAAGAATCATATTACAATGGCTTACACCAACAGTATAAGCTTTTTGTTGCCTTTCTAATCTTTCCAACCCTGCCTTCCCACACTCCTATGTTGCATGGGCCACGAGTCAGATTCATATTGTCTGCTGGGTCATAATAAGGGCTGCAACCCTATATGCCATGGAGTCTGTTTTCCCTTTTATTCTTCCTCATATATCCCCTAAAGAATGTCCCTTTCTCTTTCACCTGCAACATTCAAACTGCCCCTTCCTCTTCACGCTGAATCATCCTTTCACAACATTCTTAACCTGCATCTCCTTCAACCACTGCATGGCCACTGCCTGGCACCCTTTCAGAGTGCTGCTCTCTAGCTCCTCACATCCCTAACTTTAACTTCTTCATCCCTTGACTTTTCTGTCACATGCTTTACCTTTACTGCTCCCTCCTTCCCCATCTGCCGGATGCTGTCATCGTTTCACAATCCATTATCTTCTTATATATCTTAGCTTGATCTGTCTATTTCCATCACTTCCAGTTACCCTCTGAACAGTCCACTCTTTCTTCTTTCCTATTCATTTCATACAAGAGCTTCCCCCATCCTTTTCTTCACCATCTGTATCTTGTTTTTGGAAATATTATACCTTACAAAGCCCCTCTAACCCTTTATCCCTCACCCTACCACTCGTGATCCTTACTTACCTCCATTCTCTCTGTATAAACCTACCAGACTCTCTCTACACTGATGCTACCCTATGACAGTGGTTATCATCTGTCGTCATCCTTCCAGCCTCAGTCTGGTAGATGAAAGCCCTTCGAAGACACTTTATCTGAACTCTTTTGTACCGCTCCTACCATCTCTCTGGTTCACTTTTAATGTTTTCTTTGACATGGACATTACCTTGACCATTAGAGACTTTACTCTTCCCTTACATCTACCCATTTCCCTACCATCACTACATTCAACTTCTGTTCATAGAAACGCTGATCTCCCTGATATACTTTGTTACACTAACAACCACTGTGTTGCATGTACCAGCACCAGCCGACCTTCTGCAGTACATTCTGCTAATAGGTTTTATATCTCTCTGCTGTGGATATGGATGCATCTCTTTATCTTTTGACTGTACCTAACTAGAAAAAGTAAGATCTTTGACATGTGAGTGGCAGTGAGTCTAGTCAATATACAGTAACCAGCTCTTGTTTTCCTTTCCTGAATCTGAGTCCAGGAACAATCTTTGTGACTGGCAAGATTTGTGTACAAACCCACCACTCAAATATTTTCATACCTGGCAGGTTATACCAGCATTTTATTCCTCAGTTCTTTGCCCTCCAGGTTCACCCCTTTCCTTCATGGATGAAGACCTCTTTGTAGACGCAGCAGTTATAAGTCCACCAAGCCTGTCTTACATTATTTTTTACAGCTCGGGGTTATTACTCCTACCTTTTACTGCAAATTTAACCGAGTAACTGATTATACAGCAGTACTGTAATTAATGCACGTGGCAAAATACGAGCAAAGATTTCTCAGAGGATCCTACAGAAGTTACTAATGCACCCAAGATTCTTGCCATTTGAGTATATGCTGTTTCCCTGAATTCAAACAGCAACTGGAATGAGCCCCCAAAAGATTAATGAAAAGAAAAAAAATCTTAAGAGGCGTTGAGTAGAGACTCAGAACGTAATGAATAATTAGAGTCTTGTAGCGCTCTTGTGTATGAAACGTAATGAATAATTAGAGTCTTGTAGCGCTCTTGTGTATTAAACGTAATGAATAATTATAGTCTCATAGCGCTCGTGTCCATTAAACTTGCCTTCATAAAACAGATACTTTGCTCGCTTGGTCACTTATGCATTTATTTAAGACTGTATCAGTGCTTTTTACTTTGCTGTTAAAATGGCCTTAAAAGTAATGTGTCTCAGGTATTACACACACTGCCAAAATGTGAGCTTTGGGAATTATTTTACACAAAAAATAGCAATTAAAATTATAAAAAACTGTAAAAATTACATGCACATGTAGCCCACTTTCTAAATATAATAATACCCTTCATGGTGGATGTTATCAAACCTTCCAGATGCATTGAGGCCATCTGGCTATGGGTGTCTGGTTTCAGAGCACCTTTCAGAGGTCTGGTATTTTCCAGTAATGCCCACTATTCTGGCTATCATTACTTGCATTATATCAGTGATATATATAGATATATATATATATGTATATATATATATATATATATATATATATATATATATATATATATATATATATATATGTATATATATATGTATATAGATAGATAGATAGATCAGGCATCCATAATGCAACATTATGGTTACTGGAATGAGTAATTGTGAAGTATCACTAAGGACATTCAGAGCTGAGTGCCGCTGTAATAATGTGACTCCAGTCAGTTTTGTCTTGTGCTTCAGTCTCCCCGGAGGTAGTTCTATTACTCTGTAGTTTGCATTCTGTTGAGTTAGTATTAAAATGTCCTTGAATCCATTGAATCACTTGCAACATACATTCAGGTATTTTATTATCTCTGCTAAACAAAGTAACGTCTTCTATTTGACTGCCTTATGTAACAGTCTTTTAATAAATTCTAATAATGCAGCTTTAAGTACTTGAAAGAGCAATGCACTCGAATGCATTACTTTGTCTGCTAAATTAAAAAAAGAAACTGCTGTTCAAAACTAGTTACATTTGTATCATGACAAGGACTTTGTTAAAGCTCTAGAGTGTAATTGCTCTACCTGATTTCTAATGTGAAGTAAAACTCCACATGCCTCCTAAAACTTCCATTGGGAAAGAACAAAGCATCCTTATTCATTTATATGTTATTTATTTTCAAGTAAAACATGTCAAAGCATATTGCTGTTTGCACTTCATCTTTAATATTCAAACAAATTATACTTTAGTCTAACAGTCGTGATTTGTGGGACATTTGCATCATGAACTGGGTAGTTGCTAAATATATGACTTACAGCTTCATACCTAAATAAACTTGAGTGCTGAATTTAAATTGTTTTAACTAAGATCTATTGTGCTATTTAATTCCAGGATACTTAATTTGTTCTAAAGGATACACATTCACTTGCATTCCTTCTTTTTCATACTTGAGTCATGTGGAGTACATCTGCTTTAGTAATTGCATACCATAATACTTGATTGATCTAATTAAAAACTACTTAGTGTGAATTAGTAAATGTGATAATTAGAGTAAAATAGATTAAGGTAATTCTGTTGTATATGAAGTTCTTTACAACAAAGGAAACTAAGGAGAGAAAGCTGTGTCCCTGTTTTTAAGCTGGCTGTAATCCACAGCTACCTATACATCCTGTGAAAGCAGTATGTAGGCATACTCACATAAATATGGCATATGGTGTTATTCTGCATATCATATAGGTTGTAAATAACAGATTCCATATCAGTCATGAGATGATTTCCTTATAATCTGTAGAACATTCTGCATGGGGTGGGACTTGTCAAGCTGTCACCAGAAATGTCAGATATTCTGACCCCAAAGGACTACCATTATTTAGTCCAGCTTAATGGAAAATGTCTTAGTGAAGAGAAGACTGTCTCGGGGGAATGTACTCAATAATTCATCATGTAAAGTTGTGAATGTCAAAGCAATGTAGAAATCTATACCCATCAGCATGTATATGTTTGTGTTGCAGTGTCACAGTGTGTGTTAAACTGATGTTATAGGATGTATATGCTTGTGTAGCAGTGTCACAGTGTGTGTTGAACTGATGTTATAAGACATATATGCCTGTGTAGCAGTGTCACAGTGTGTGTTGAACTGATGTTATAGGATGTATATGCCTGTGTAGCAGTGTCACAGTGTGTGTTGAACTGATGTTATAGGATGTATATGCCTGTGTAGCAGTGTCACAGTGTGTGTTGAACTGATGTTATAGGATGTATATGCTTGTGTAGCAGTGTCACCGTGTGTGTTGAACTGATGTTATAGGATGTATGTGCCTGTGTAGCAGTGTCACAGTGTATGTTGAACTGATGTTATAAGACATATATGCCTGTGTAGCAGTGTCACAGTGTGTGTTGAACTGATGTTATAGGATGTATATGCCTGTGTAGCAGTGTCACAGTGTGTGTTGAACTGATGTTATAGGATGTATATGCTTGTGTAGCAGTGTCACCGTGTGTGTTGAACTGATGTTATAGTATGTATATGCCTGTGTAGCAGTGTCACAGTGTGTGTTGAACTGATGTTATAGGATGTATATGCCTGTGTAGCAGTGTCACAGTGTGTGTTGAACTGATGTTATAGGATGTATATGCCTGTGTAGCAGTGTCACAGTGTGTGTTGAACTGATGTTATAAGACATATATGCCTGTGTAGCAGTGTCACAGTGTGTGTTGAGCAGATGTTATAGGATGTATATGCCTGTGTAGCAGTGTCACAGTGTGTGTTGAACTGATGTTATAGGATGTATATGCTTGTGTAGCAGTGTCACCGTGTGTGTTGAACTGATGTTATAGGATGTATGTGCCTGTGTAGCAGTGTCACAGTGTATGTTGAACTGATGTTATAGGACATCTATGCCTGTGTAGCAGTGTCACAGTGTGCGTTGAACTGGTGTTATAGGACATATATACTTGTGTAGCAGTGTCACAGTGTGTGTTGAACAGATGTTATAGGTTGTATATGTTTGTGTAGCAGTGTCACTGTATGTGTTAAACTGATAATATATGATGTGTATGCTTGTGTAGCAGTGTCACAGTGTGTGTTGAACTGATGTTATAGGACATATATGCCTGTGTATCAGTGTCACCGTGTGTGTTGAACTGATGATGTTAAGTTGTCTATCTCGCCTTCATTCTTGCTGGATGGGTTTGGAGCCGATCCTCGGCTCCAACTCGGCAATTTACTAAAGCTCAAGAGCTATTTACTGGCTCGAGGCCCTCCCTATATCCCAAAATGCTAGGCGTCAGATCCCCCATCTCGTTTGCCGCTTCAGCTACAAGGTTGCGATTTACTTGGCTCCAGGTCGTAGTAATCTTTCTTCATATATATATATATATATATATATATATATATATATATATATATATATTAAAAGTTAACCTTAGTTTTTTCTCGATAATCTTATCTTATATTTATAGCTTTCCGGTTAGTTAACTCTCTGTTTACTCCCTAATATTCCCTTAGAAACTCGTTTTTAGTTAGAGAGTTTCTTCCCTTCCCCCCCTTTTTTTCTCAGTGGCTAATCTCCCCTCCCTTTCCTTGTGTTAATAGGGTAGTGTTAGCTCTTTTACTTTATTACAGTTTGTAGACTTGTAGTTTGTATATATATATATATATATATGTACATATTTGTATATATTTATATACAGTTAACTGTGTAGTTGTTTAATATTGTTAGCTTAACTAGTGCGTGTGTGTGCGTGTTGTTCTGTGTGTTTAAGCACTAGTGACTTTTTTCTTTGGTATCCATCATGTCTAAGGATACCAACGTTCCAGGTTTTAAGAAGTGTGACTTGTGCTGTCAGAAGATGTCTCTGACAGACGGTCACACTTCTTGCATTTATTGCTTGGGCCCCCTACACCTGCAGGACTCCTGCTCGGTCTGTCATGCCTTCAGCCCGAGAGTCCTGCAGGAGTGTAGGAACAAGCTCATCCTGAGAGGCTTACTTAAGCCAGAAGGATCCCCGACCAAGCCTTCATCGGGTAAATCCTCTAAGCCCGCCAAGCCGTTGGCTCCCAGTTCGGAGCCGTCGACTGATGGAGCACCTGCCTCCTCGTCGGCTCCGGCTGGAGCCGACACCTCTAGACCTCAGTCGGCTCTGACTTTACTGTCGGAACCGTCTTCGAGCCGAAAATGTTCTAGGTCTCCTTCCCTAGAATATGTTCGCTCGGCTCTGAGGTCACCATTACTCCAATCTGAGAAAAGCCATAGGCCCCACTCATTTCAGTCTTCCAGGCTGTCTGATCATGACCTAGAGAGGGTGGTCAGCAGACTCCTTAATTCGCAGGTCCTGGCCAAAATGTTAAATAGCCCATCTCAACAGACTGTGGCTGTCCCAGTATCTACAGCAGTTCCTCCTCCGACTCCCTCCTTGTGTTCGGAGCCGGAGCTGTTTGGGGCTCGAATCTTGGTAACATCGGAACCAATACCACACCTTTTGGCTCCTTCGTCGGCTCCGATCTCTTCCTTGGTTCCGTCCTTGGAGGGATCTGGGCGCCGAGACTTCCTCGTCGGCTCCGAGGGGGCGAGTGGCATCTGACCCTTGTCCGACCCCGTTCTCCCTCTCGGAGCATCGGCACAGGTGAGCTCGGCCCCGACATCGGCCTCGGAGCCATCCCTCTCAGTGCCGACAGGGGTTCTCATCTCCTCGGAGCGGGGACCTTCTGCTCTGCCTGACAGGGGCACCTTCGAGGTCATGTGGAGTGTGCTGACTCCTGAGTCGGCCCCTCGATCAGCCCATTCGGCTCCTCCCCCCCATGGTGCCTGCATCGGTCTCTGTCCCTCCTGACACCAAGGGTAGAGAGCAAACGCTCCAGGTCGCCCCATTGGGCGTATCTTCCTCTTCCAAGGCCTCCCCTGATCCTTCGGAGGAGCCCCCCCAGAAGAGAAAATGTAAGAGGAAACATGTCGACTCCCCCAAGTCAGTCACGTCTGATACCGACTTGGAGGATTCAGAAGGGTCCCCAAGATCCCCCTCTGAGGATGTCTCCTTTTCAGACATCCTAGAAATCCTTAAGCAAAGGGGGAACTGGACTGCCCTTAACCCTTCGGAGGATGACTCGGTCTACTTGGAAGCGTTTGGTTCTCGCCCTTCCACCTCCTGGGTGTCTCCACCTTTCGACCTGCTAATGGAAGTGGTGGCTCGAAAGGCATGGTCAGCCCCGGACACAGTGGAACCAACTCCCCGTAGGCCCACTAAATTTATTACAGCTCCACCCAACAAGCAATTTTTGACAAAGGATGTCCCTGTTGATGCCATGGTGGTTGCAGCAGCCACAAAGAAGGAGTTGGCTGACCCTTCGGTGCCTGTCCATCCACCTAATAAAGAATCTAGGACAATGGATAGGTACAGGAAGTGGGTATTTTCCTCAGCGACCTTCTCTATGCGGTCGCTGAATTATCTGTGCCATTTCACCCGTCTCCAAAGGGATCTTCTCAAGGAACTGGGTGATACCCTTCAGGATCCATCAGCTGCGGGGGCTCAAGATAAGATTAACTCCCAGCTGGCGACCCTTAATTCTATCGTCAGCTCCTCCATGCAGCTAATTTCTTATGCAGCTGATGGGGCGAGTAGGGCTGCAGGTACAGGTGTGGTTTTGAGAAGACATGCCTGGATGCGGTTATGCAACTTTGCTGACCCCTTTAAGGCATCCTTCACCAATACCCCCTTTGATGGTTCGGCTCTGTTTGGACCACAGGTGAAAGATACCCTTACCAGGTGTGAGCAGGAAGGCAAGACTCTCTCTGCCGTGGGAGTCCGTTTTTCCACTCCCTCTAGACCATACTCCAAGGGTCAAAAGAGTGGAAAAATGTGGTTTTGGAAACCCCAGGGAGTCATGCCTGACACACGTGGCGAGTTTCCCTCCAGGGGCAGGGGAGGGAGCAATAATAGACGCCGCCCGAGGGGCAGTGGGGGCCCGCAGAATCAGGGTAGCAGAGAATCGTTCTCTGACAAACCCTTTCAGCACCACTGAGGGGCTGCCCGACTGTCCGCCTTCGGAGGCAGTCGAGGGAAGATTATCACTGTAACCAGAAACCTGGCAACTCCTCACACAAGACAAATGGGTACGGTCTGTCATATCCGAGGGTTACAAGATTCCCTTCGTCCACACCCCGATACAAACAACCAAGTCTCTTCCAGATGTTCCACCCGGTCTAAGGGAATGGGCAGTGCTAGAAATTTCAAAACTGCTAGACAAATGGGCCATCCAGCCAGTTCCAGCAGACCAGCAAGGATCCAGAGTTCTTTTTGGTGCCAAAAAAGACAGGGGACTGGAGACCCATTTTGGATCTCAGCAGGCTAAACAAGTCTGTTCGAAGAACAAAGTTCCGGATGGTCATACTCCAGTCCATCCTACCCTTTTTGGGTCAGGACAATTGGATGTGCTCGATAGATCTTCAGGATGCGTACTACCATATCAAAATGAACAGGCGCTCCAGAAGGTTTCTCCGCTTCCGGCTGGGAGCCAGTCACTATCAATTCAGGGCCCTGCCCTTTGGTCTCCCCACAGCCCCCATGGTGTTCACCAAATGCATGGCAGTGGTTACGGCTAACCTGAGACAGCGAGGATTCCAGGTGTTTCCATATCTCGACGACTGGCTCCTCACTGCTCCCACCAGGCATCAGCTATTGCGAGCCAGGGATTATACCATCCAAACTTGCTCCGAGCTAGTTATATCAATACATTTTGAAAAGTCTGCATTGTCGCCTTCTCAATCTATTATCTTTATAGGTGCACTCTTAAATTCAAAAGATCTGTCTGCAAGGCTCCCTCTCGACAGAGTTTCAGAAATCTGCCGACATGCGCAAGTCTTACTACAGTGCTACAGGATTCAGGCCAGAGTTGTACTAAAGACCTTGGGCCTCATGGCAGCAGCAATCATACTAGTTCCCCTGGCTCATTTTCACATGCAGCTTCTTCAGTGGATGCTTTTTACTCAATGGTCTTTTCAACAGCTTCCAATGTTTCACAAGATAATAATCACTCAATCATGCAAAGACCACCTGGCTTGGTGGATGGTCTCCCCTCTGATACTCCAGGACAGACCATGTGTTCTTCCTCCTCCTGTTGCCACAGTGACCACGGATGCTTCCCTAATCGGGTGGGGGGGGGGCATTTTCAGGGCAGGACTGTCCAAGGCACTTGGCAACCTCTAGAGTACCATCTGCACATAAATGTCTTGGAGATGAGAGCGGTGCTTTTGGCATTGCAAGCTCTTCAGGACTCTCTACCCACCGGGACTATTGCAGTTCAGACAGACAATATGTCTGTAGTGTGGTACATCAACAAGCAGGGTGGACCCAAGTTCTATCCCTTATGTCGAGAAGCACTCAGACTTTGGCAGTGGGCGATCTCCTCTTAACAGTTTCTGATAGCAATGCACATCCCCTGGAAGTCCAACGTCATAGCGGACAGGCTAAGCAGAGCTATTCTCATGCCTCATGAGTGGTCTTTCAATCAATCAGTAGCAGACAAAATCTTCCGCAGATGGGGTCAACCTTGCTGCGAACTTTTTGCAACCCCTCTCAACAGCAAGTGAGATGCTCTAGTTCATGATTGGCCCTGGGGTCTTCTGTACGCATTTCCACCTTTTCCCCTAATTCCCAAGCTAATTCAGAAAGCAACCGCTTTGGGATCCAGGATGATCCTCATTGCCCCTTACTGGCCTCGACAAATTTGGTTCCTGTTCCTGCATCGGCACCTGCTGGAGCAGCTGTGGAATCTGGACCCAGTGCCAGACCTCTTGGTCCATCAGTCGGGCGGGCTGCACCAGTCCCTTCAGTCTCTCAACCTTACAGCTTGGTTGCTCCACTTCCAACTTTAGCCAGGCTTCCGCTAATTTCTCAGCCGGTGCGTGAAATCATCCTTTCTTCGCACAAATCTGCCACCAGGAATTCTTATGCTAGTAAGTGGAAACGTTTCTCCTTCTGGGCAGAGGCTAGGAATATTGACCCTTTTACAGCCTCTGTCCATCATGTTTTAGATTTTTTAGCAGTGCTCTTTCAAGCTGATTCCTCCTGTGCCACCATTAGGGTCCAATTAGCTGCTATTGCAAATTTCCATGCTAGCCTGTCAGAAACCAGCATCATGTCCCACAAACTTTGCAAGGCCTTTCTCAAAGGAACCTTGTTGCTTAGGCCCCCGGTCAGAGATCCCCCGCCCCTGTTGGGACTTGAACTTGATATTGGCTTCCTTGACCCCCCCCCCTTTGAACCAGCGGCTTCCTGTTCCTTAAAATTGCTCTCCTGGAAGACTCTCTTTTTGGTAGCCATCACATCAGGTAGGAGAGTTTCAGAACTTCAAGCCCTCTGTATTCGTCCTCCTTATCTTGTGTTCCATAAGGACAGAGTTTCATTTAGGCCTAATCCTTCGTTTCTACCCAAGATACCCTCTGAAACAAATCTGAATCAGACTATTGATCTGCCCGTATTTTTTCCTAACTATTCGAATAAAGCCGAACAAAATTTGCACCGCTTGGATGTTCACAGGCAATTATGTTTCTACTTGGACAGGACTAAGCAAATAAGAAAATCCTATGCTGAGGGCAAACAAGGACGGCCAGTTTCCAAAGTAACCTTATCCAGGTGGTTGTCCTCTATTACCACCTTGATTTATCAACTCAGACATAAACAACTCCCTGCTAAACCTAAAGGTAATTCCACCAGAGCGTTAGCTACGTCAGTAGCCTTTCAAGCAAGACTACCAATGGAATCTATTTGTGCCGCAGCCACTTGGGCCACTCCTCATACATTCATTTCACATTATAAGTTGAACGTGGCCTCTAGGAATAGAGCTGAGTTTGGTTCCACTGTGCTCAAGAGTCTGTTCCGATGAGCCACTCAGGACTAAGGTGCTAGGGATGCTCTCCCATCCAGCAAGAATGAAGGCGAGATAGACAACTTAACATTAAGACGTTATGTACCTACCATAACGTTCCATGTCAGTTGTCTTCTTCTCGCCTTCTTTCTTGCGTCCCACCCTCCATCCCCCTAGCCTGGACAGACCGAGAAGAGTCCCCTTTTTGGGCCTTCTTCCTCTGGACAACTCTGATGTACATTGTGTCCTCCCCTGTTTTTGTACTATAGTTTTCCTTGTGGTTGGACAGGTGTCCTTGAATCTTTCCTTGGTGTTACCTCTGCCAAACGAGATCTGGGGATCTGACGCCTAGCATTGTGGAATATAGGGAGGGCCACGAGTCAGTAAATAGCTCTCGAGCTTTAGTAAATTGCTGAGTCAGAGCCGAGGATTGGCTCCGAACCCATCCAGCAAGAAAGAAGGCGAGAAGAAGACAACTAACATGGAACGTTATGGTAGGTACATAACTTCTTATTATAGGACATATATACTTGTGTAACAGTGTCACAGTGTGTGTTGAACTGATGTTATAGGATGTATATGCCTATGTAGCAGTGTCACAGTGTGTGTTGAACTGATGTTGGACGTATATGCGTGTGTAGCAGTGTCACACTGTGTGTTGAACTGATGTTACACAATGTATATGCCTGTGTAGCAGTGTCACAGTGTGTGTTGAACTGATGTTATAGGACTTCACATGTATTAACAGTAAGTGTTCCTGGTCTTATTTAATGCAAGGTACTTCTGGACAGTTCCTCAAAATGCCTCTGCCTCAGTGAAATCTGCGGCAGCAGCTGATTGCAAACACGCTAGGTATTCCAGAAGTATCCACAGTGTATCCATGCTTTTTCCAGAGCTGGAGCTTCAGTAGAATGTGTTGTGAAACCACATGTGAAATGAACCAGAGTTGTGAGCTGTTTAGTAATGGCTGGTGATAAATGAAGAGTATCCTACAGTCACCCACTGCTGAACCATGGCTGCTTTTCTTTATTATATTCACAGTGTGTTGTATAAACTGGTAATAGTAAAAGACTCATTATGGCAGTGGTCTATAGGCATCATATGTGGTGTATGGGAGTGCCATGATTTTTGTATTCCTGATACTTATTTTATTACTAGGTTCTCTGATCTGGTATTAAGTCCTCCAGCATTGTTTCCCAGGCAAAGACTTTCATGTAGCCCCACACAAGAAATTGCCCCATAGACCAGGCAGAGGTCACCTGTTATGCTAAGAAAAGATAGAGTGCTGCACTTGTTGAAGTGCTGTCATTTGGATGGGACATTAGATTGAAGTCTCATCTGAATGAGTTGGTAGTACTCAGGTAGGTATAAAAGATCCCACTGATCATACTGACAAAAAAGTAATAGGGGTCATTTACTGTAACAGATTTACATATTTACACAGTTTATATGGGTGTTAATTTTTCAGTCACAAACCCATATAGTTCATGTGTAAATTTAACCCTCCAAACACCCTTTACTTCATATCCAAAACTTTATGTTTTCAGCTCTACATTTAAGTTCCATATCTTGTTATATAATACACCATTACATCTTTCTGTCCACAAGAAACAAACACATCCTATTAAAATTGTATGTGTCTTATCCAAATATTTATCATATTGTTCTTTGTAATCTTTATACAAAATAATTTTTATGTTAATATTAAAAAAACTTTTTCATTAAATAATTTTGCAACCCTTAGCCAGAATCCTTAAGTTGTATTGAGGTTAAGAGATAGTGTCTGGTTACAGTAAAAAGCTAAAAGGGATCGGTTAAACTGCTAAAACATCCCAACCGTTAGCAGGGGATAAAAATAACTACTAACTCTAAACTTTCAAGAAAATGATTAAATAGATATTTGAGAACATTTCTAAGTCTCAAAACTTACATTTGCATTGACCTTAATATGTCCTTCATTAGTAAACTCAAGGGCTGTACTGAGGCCACTGAAACTATAATTGAATAAACCACTCTTGTAGTCTCACTCCAAGGCCTTCAGTCCTACATTTTGTTTCCAATCAGTTAAGATTAAAACAGTTTGTAAGTTGCTGGACAGCCTATAGTCTAATTACTTCCCCAGTTCTGTCCACCTGCATTCCATTTACATCAGAATGACTGAGACCATTGTCTTAAAACCTTTAGTACACATTCTTAAACTGAATGCCATGTCAAGAGTACAATTAGCTGTGTCTAAGTATGCCTTAATGCTGCCTTTCCACAAAATGGCTATTTTTCCTCTTCCCAGGACTAGTGGCCAATAAAAAACCTGAGTGCCTGCAAAAATATTTGCAAGAATAAGTGTATAATCAGTTGATGGAAGACATTAACAAACATGGTCTACTTTCTAAGACTCGGCACAGCTTTGGGAAAAGTTTTTAATACCTAACTAATTTATGTACTGCATTACATATACAAGACTTACAAGTTAACTCTACTGCTTCAGGACCTGTGATGCACCTGACCGTTATCAACAGGAAGCCCTAGTGCAGCCAGCCAGCCTTCCAGAGAAATAACACAACTGCACTGTCTTAAAAGTTTAGTCAATGGATTAGCAGCATTCTTGTCAAAAGACTACTTGCCACTTTGCACTTCTCATATTGCACTTAAAAGCATGGTGATGCTTCTTGTTTTGCTAACAGGTTAAGAAGTGAAATGAACATCTAGAACCCCTTTTTAATCATATGGCTTTGTTTCAATGACTAAAAATGCATATAAACAGAGACCAAGGACACACAAATGTGCACACATACACACATCTAAAACTCTTCAGCAGAAATATAAATAGCAACACAATTCCAACAGGCACTCGTGTCCCCCAGGACAGACTTATATTTACTGTCAGTGGTGGTTTAAATTTAGTTCTAAAAACAGTAAATGCAAACAGCATGTTGAATGATTTTGTTATATTGTGTGTAACACTTTAATGAGCATCTGGCTTGTATGGTACATGCATGGTACATTGTAATGGGATTCTCCCCACAAAATATCAAATGAATTAAAATTGTCTGTTACAGATGATGTATTAATGCACAAATGCTAAGTTATCATGTGTTATGCATGGTACTCCTAAAAATGGATTTATTACGTAGTTGTAACATGGCATTTTCATGTTTTTATTATGAATATCAACAAAAATTTTTAACAGTAGATAATACAATCCAAATGTCCGTGGGTTTTCCAAGTAAGGATAACTTTGTAAATTGGTCAAAAGTCTCTTTTCATAAATATATAATCATTTATCAAAATTTAGTGATATTGCTTTTTTAAAATCCAAGAATAACAAAGACATTAAGATATACTCTTGACCATGGCTTCTATATATACTAAATTTAAGATACCTAACTGTCATACTGTTACACATTGAAGCTTACAGTATGTTTTCTGCCAGTTCTACAAGCAAGAGATACAATCCAAGCATACTAAATCATCTTTCTGCTCATTTCTTGCGTTACTCATTACATAAATGTTTCCTTTTCTTTTTTCTTAGAGAAACTCAACTTGTGTATTTATTTTTATTGTAATTTGTAAAGTATTATCCAGTTCTAGTGTCAGCTAACAATATAGAAATTATTCTGTTTTACATATAAACACATATCAGCTATAGTTATTTATTGTCCCAACATGCAAAAAAAACAAAAAAAAATATGGCAGCTATGTACACAAACAGTGATAGTCAGTACCAGCAGTCTTTATTTATGTGTTATTTATCAGCCAGGGCAGATAAATTTGGTTTGTAAGTAGGATAATACATGGCAGATAGTCATGTTTGGATAGCACATATTATGCTATTTCCCATTGTTCCCATTTTTAACAGTCAGGGTTCCGAATGACTGACCATTTTTCATGACTTCCCCATCATAGCTTTAACATCTGCTATTTTAGTTTGTTGACCAACTGCTTGCGTATGCTCCCATATGACTGAATCCAGTCACCAAGTTCACTCAGTATTTTGCAGGGGGTACTTTTTCACATCCTCCTTGAGTTCTGCTACAAGTCTTTGGTAATGTAGATAATTTCTGTCTAATAAAGCAAACTCCTCTCTTATAACATCCTACTGCTCCGCTCTTCAATCTACTAGTATGTTTTTATTTCTCCTTGTCCATCTAATTGACACCTCCTCGAGGCAAGCTGCTTCTGGTCCCTTTGCCCATATGCTATTGGTAAACACGAATGCTGCCACAGCCTTAATAATGTTTGGCTTAAAAGGGCTAGAGACCTATTAGCATTTACATTTGCCCCAGTCACCTGCCAGATCCCTCCAGTTCAGTACCAAACCATGTTTCTTGTGTGTGCCAAAAGCAAGGTTTTCCACTTAGCCTCATGCATATCCATTTGTAACAAGCAGAGCATCCTAATCTGAGTAGCTTTAAAATAAAATTATAAATCTGTCTTACCCAAACTTCCCTTCTCCAGTGACAACGTCAATCTGTCTCATTGTACCCATTCGGGCTTACCTTCCAAAT
Organism: Protopterus annectens; assembly: GCF_019279795.1. Lineage (NCBI taxonomy): Eukaryota > Metazoa > Chordata > Ceratodontiformes > Protopteridae > Protopterus > Protopterus annectens. The sequence continues at coordinate 120,600,401 of NC_056744.1, read as the reverse complement.
GAAATTTTTTAGCATCTCTTCTTAGTTTTCTAATTTCCTCCTCTGCCCAGAAAAAATAAAATTGACTCAGGTATAGTATCATGGAAACTATAAGCATTTTAAGTGCTTGTATGTTGTTTTTATTATCCATTATGCACCATTCTCCAGTTTCCTAGATTTTTAGAGATTCTTAACTCAATCTCCTCCCACGCTTATTTTGCCTCCTGATGTGCTTAATGTCTGTTGGAGATTCCTAAGTATTTCATTCTCTGATGACCCCCACAGGAAAGAGAAAGATGGAACCATATCATGTAAAGGGTATTAATTTGTAACTATATCTTTTGTTTTGGTTTCCTTTATCTTGTAACCAGGTCAGCTGCCAAAGTTTGTAACTCATGGAAAAGTTCATTTTTTTCATGGATTTGTTGCATATAAATATAAGATAATGTCATCTGCAAAAAAAGCTAATTTTTTGCAGATAAGTCACAGTCACGTACTACCATTTGTGATTGCCTTATCCTTTGGGCTGCTGGCTCTACATAGAGAGTAAATTATAGAGAGGAAAGCAGATAGCCTTGATATTTGCCTCTGGATAACTCAAATTCTTGAGCAAACCCTCTTGTACACTTCATCCTTGCTTTGGATCCTGTATATATATGTTAAAAATAATTTCTAGCCATGCCTGGTGGAATCAAGATTCTTGCAGAGCTTTCTTAAAAATACCCAGCTTATTCTATCAAAAGCATTCTCAGCATCTAAGCTGATTAGGGTAAGCTCCTTATTTTTAACTATAGTATTGTATTGTATCAAAAAAGTTTTGCTAATGTTGTCAAATATTTGTCACCCCTTCACAAAACCACATTGGTCTAGGTCAATTAACTTTGGAAATAGTCTGGCCACCTTCTTCACTATGATTGACATAAATGTTTTGTAATCATGATTCAAATTTTAAATGGGTTGTTATGCCCCTGGGTTGGTGGGTTGGTTCTTTTCCTTTCTTTAGGTTTGACCATTAATATTGCCATTTTCTATGACGGTAGAACTTCATCCCCTGCCAATATGCTATTAAAAAGCAGAACTTTTAGCCTTTGCTGTCTTCCATATTTCTATTGATACACCATCCGTCCCTAGGGATTTGCTGTAGCCTGACTATGTATAGCCTTCCATATCTATTCTTCAGCTGTTTCCACCATTAAAGTATTTCCTATAGACTGTGGTATCTGTATTAAATTTAGATGTTGCAGATATAAAGGCATGCCCCCTACTCTGTGATCTATCTCTCTATATATTTATATAATTTCTGATAGTATATTAATGTAATAATTCCATTCATGGCATCTGCTAACTTTTTCATCATGAGGAGTACACCCCTCCCTCCCAGTGTTATGTAATACCCTGACATTCTCGCTTTTTTTACCAGATTCAGATGTTCAGCTGCATTAAGGTGGCTGTCCTGCAACGTAATCAGTTCTGCTCCAGTCTTCTCAATATACCTTAATACCTTTTCAACTTCACATTTGTTAGTTAGGCCATTAGAATTCCAGGACACTGTTCTTATTCTTTAAATCAGTAGTTCACTTCTCTAACATGCTTTGTTCATGCCATTTTTACAGTAAATATCTGGCTCTTATCTTTTTCCTTCAGACATTTACGTGTTTCTTGACTAACAAACATGTGGGCTTTCTGTCCATTAACTAGATTTAGATAACTAAAGAAAGAATTGACTAGACAACTAAGTTTACCTAACCCCACCTCCCTTCCTTTTTTCAAACATGAAAACTATGCAAAGACGTTTGAATATTTTTTTCCTGTAATTGAGCTAATGGTCTTGTGCGAGCATGCTTCGAGCATTGTTCACGATCATGTTTGAAGCAGCGTTTATTTATCATTTATTGTCTTTTGCATACCAAGCTCCATCAAAAGCCTCCTGTATGTTTTTTCTCAAAGCTAAAAAATTTGTACTAGATGCAAAATGTTAAGGTATGTAATCCTGTCATGTTTTCCTTCCAGTCCTGAATTTCCTTCTTAGGTTTTCACTGTGAGGAATGCAATCTCTCTATTTACTGAGCTGCCTTTTAGAACAAGAAAGTTATTCCTTTCAAGTAATGCCTCCTTAGTCCTTTTCCTTTACTTTGCCCCTTGACATACATGCTTCCATGATTCTATTGATCGCCTCAGTGTTTCATCTTTGTATTATCAGCAGATAATCTTCCCCTCCAATACATAGCTCAGACACTCCTCTTCACTCTGACCCCTTTTATGCTGATATTTGTGGTACTTTTAGTTTAAAGCAGATGTGTATTATAGCATAAAAACAATACCACTTTCTTGCAAAATTTTGTCTAAAGTAGTTAAGTGAAACGGTTTGATAATTGATTCTTTAAGTGGATCTCCAAATTGTTTGCTAAGCTATTACCTCTGACATTAAACAGTATTTGGTTATAAACTCTTACTAAAACCCCCATGAAGTCAGTTTAGGTGGTGTCTGCTCACTTTAAATTGCATGTAGTTCTCATTTTCAAAATTGTCTTTACTTTTTTTTTTTGCTTTGTAGATAAGTACTAGACTAGCTGCCCTTGTAGCCATTTTAAGTCTAGCCAACTGTCCTTTTGGTGCTTGAATTAACCTATCCCATTGTTATACATAAATACATACAAGTATTTCAAACATGGGCAGCAATGCCCTTTTAGCCTGCAAATATGCAATTACAGCTGTTTCCATAATAAGTGCCAAGGCTTTCCCTAAAAATATCTAAATTAGTGCTTGCTATAACACAATTTGGTAGCCTCTTCCATGTATCTGCTACTGTATCAGAGAACCAATTAGTACACTTTTCATTTCTATAGAATCATCTACATAAATTGCCCAATAATTCTCTACTACTGTTTGATAACCCCAAACATTCCCAGAGGTAGTTGTCTCTAAATGCCCTATAGACCTGAATAAGTTCTCCTCATAAATATCTATATGCTATACTGTACAAAATTCAGATATTGTAGTCTTTCATAGTAACTTAAAGAAGACCCTCTCCCACAGACTGAAAAACATGTTTACTTTTATCAAGTCTTGAAGTTTCCTACATTTTAACACTACTTTTGGACTCTATATACTATATTTTAAATGTAATTCCAGAGTTTGCCCACATGGGGTCTGGCATTTTGATTATTTTTTATCTACCTCCAGGTATCACACAATGCAGTGTTTTGCTTTAAAATATGACATCATTGCCCCTAAGCTCCTGCCAGTGCATTGACATTACATGTGTTTTCACATGTACCCTGCTTTCAGTTAGTCAGGTTTATTTACCACTTTTTGCTTTTCAATGACTACTTAAAAAACAGACAGGGATAATCACACAGAACAACATTTTCAGCACTTGAACTTTGTGTCTTGCTGTGAGCTATCAATTACAGCAGCAAACAGCTCAATGTTGCCACTTTGACAGATAAGAAGGGGAGGGGATATGAGTTTAAGGAATACAACTCTGGCATAACTAAAAAATGAAAACTGGCCACTTTAGAAAGAAAAAGAAGTAACAGACACTGAGAATACTCTTTTGGGTCATTGTCCCTGTTTATCTTTTAAGAAGTCATTGAAAAGTAAGAAATTGTAATTAAACCTGACCGACTAAAAGAAAGCAGGGTACATGTGAAAACAGATGTAAAGTCTATGCATTGACAGGAGCTTAGGGGTTATGATGCGCTATTTTAAAGCCAAACACTGCATTGTGGGATACCTAGAGGTAGACTAAAAAAATAAGGTGCCAGATCCCATGTGGATAGTCTCTGGATTTATATTTAAAATGCTAAAAAAGTATACAGAGTCCAAAATGGTATTACAATGTAGAAAACATCAAGACACAATGAAATAAACATGTTTGTTTTCAGTCTGTGGGTGAGGTTCCCCTTTAAATTTTCACATCCATGAATGCCCTTGGTATATTTCCCCCTGTAACTCTTTCCAGTTTACTCATGCTTGTTTGCCTGTAAGGTCTCTATATTGTCATTCCATTCTCAAGTTTGAATCTAATGCATCTACCAAACAATTACTTCATCATTTCTGATTTTCTATACTTTATAAATACTTTTATACGACCTATACTTTTATAACTATCATTAACCAATTGGTTGGACCATTTGGGGTTAGCTTAGCATTACCCATCCCATGGCTGATAGTTTCTGTCCCTAGGGGCAATATATAATTGAGGTCATATCATAGATAATTTGAGGAGACCCATGCATGGCACAAAGCGTTTAGGAGCTGTCTCTATTAGGGGGCAGTCATGAGGTACATTTTCTATTACCCATCCATAGATTCAAACTGTGTTTGAATTTGGACAGGGATAAGCTTTGTTTTCTGTGGATGGGGAGTGTGTTCCAGAGCATTGGCATCCTCTGTGAGATATACCCACCCCTACAAACAATTCTGTTGATATTTCAGTAGTGGTTTAGATACCTGGACCTAGTTATTTCTGATGCCATTTGACTTGTTAATGTGCAGTAAATCCATCAGTTAAGGGTCGTAGGATGCCTTTTATGCCAGACACACATCACCTCTTAACAGTCTGTAGGATACAGAATATAGTGACAGGGCTTTAAGATGTTCCATGTAGGACATGTTATTTAGGCCTTGTATCCTTTAAGTTAAAGTGTAAGTGTGGGCATTCCAGTTTTTGCATGTGTCTGGACAGATGCTTGTGAAAAGGGGTTGTATAGTCAATGATTTGCCTTATGAGAGCTGACTGAAGGACATCCCTAGATCTAAACACAGTCCCTTTGTTTATAAGCTGTGCAACATGGAAGGACTTTCTTACAATAATGCAGACATATTGGTCATATGTCAGGTCACTGTCCACTTAAGTTCACAAATCGTGAACAACTGGATCAACTCTCAGTTGCATATTGTCAATGTGGTACTTCCCTGAGGTAGATGACTTCCAAAAGGATATAATAATCCATTGTAGGAATTTAGTTTCAGTCCAATTCTGGCACCAGTTATTTGTTTGGGACAAACTTTCCTGCCAGATGGCTAAGTTATTTGGGGATTCAGTAACTGCTCTTAGCTTGCAGTCATCTGAAAACTGAGTCAGCCATAGCCCTTTGTTATTGGCTTTTACTTAAGAGAAGTAGATGCCAAATAGGAGATATCTCAGCACTGAACCATGGAGGACTACGGTAGCAACTGGTCTCTTTGTGAAGGTAGCTTGCCCTGTTTTGATCTCCTTCATCCGATCTGTGGGACATTTGTCAATCCAGTGGGTTATGTAGTGGTGTATTTTAACTTCATTTACCTTTTCTACTATGCCCAAGTGAGGAATTCTGTCAAATGCCTTGGTCAGTCTGATGGTGTGTGTTGTTTTCCTTTGCTTTAGTGACCTTTTCAAAGAAGTCCACCAAGCTGACTAATCATGACCTGCTCTTGACAAATCCAAAGCTGAGACAAGTCTGTTTGGAGGCTCCCTTTGGCCTTATTGATTAGTTCCATGATAAGTCTTTCAATAACTTTGCATATAAGACTAGTCAGACTTATAGTTCTGTAATTGCCTGGGTCTGTGGAAGATCCTCCCTTATACAGAGGAATGACTGTAGCTGCTCTCCATTCACATGATACAAAACCTGTATGGAAGCTGAGGTTGAACAGTGTGTTCAGAGGAGTGGCTAAAATGTTCTTCATGTTATTTAAGATACATCCAGGGATATTGTCACGACTCACTGATACAGTATTTTATATGTTGTGAATGTTTTTTACATAAAGCCCTTTAATCTCCAATTATTTTTCGCCACACATTTCACTTCTTTCTTCAATCGGTAGCATCTAAAGCCTTGTCAATTTTTTTCACATTAGCTGTTTTCCTTGAATCCTGAATTCTCCGTGTGTGGTCCTTCTTTTGTTTCACTCTGTCCATATCTTTTGAAATAATGGAATTTTTTGTCTCTGCAGGTCTCTCTGTACCAGGGGTGTAGCTAGAAATTTATATTTTGTACTCAAACCTCAAGTTGTTGCCCCTACCACCTACCTGTCATTTAAAAATGTAGTCAACCCTCAAAATGTTGCTCCTATGTACTCCAGGAAAGAACACTATTTTCATAAAATGGCTGTTTTTAGAGGTGCATTCTTGTTGGTGCTAGGTGATGGTCACGTTTGATGTGACACTCATCCCTATGTACAAAATGGAGAAAAAAGGAGGTTGATGTTGATGCCGATTCTCAGGGCCATCTAACTCAGTCGTACCAGTTTAAGTCTGGTTCTCTCCAATGTAGTTTGACCAATGCCTTTTCAGAGTGAGAGTATGATTTTATTCCCATGAAGTAAAAGATCAAAAACATGGCTGGTTATTTTACTTTAAATTGTAACTGTATCATGCTACACTTTCTGATCACCTGTATAAAGGCATTGCACTTAGTTGTGGTTGATAATGAGTAGTCATTATCAGTATAGATTCTAGTATACAATTACTTTTTTCCCCTCAGTGAACGGAGAGGATTTGTTCTTAAAGAAACTAAATTTTACTAAACTTGGTCTAGGCTGTTCCCTGGCATTTTTACACAGAAATCTGTGACATGGCCTCTGTCTATAAGATTGTTGCCCAAGGGAATATCTGTCCATTTCCCAAGACACTTTTTCATAGAGTTCATGCAGTCTGTACACCCTCTTCATTCCAGAATGGCAGAAAAATATGTTTTTCCCTGCTGGATCTGTCTGACAGTTCAGTTATCTTATTCTTGATCTGATCTTGTAGCAGTTCCAATTCTGATGTTCTCTCCTTGAAAGCCCTTTCTGATGCTTGCAAATTAGTTATTGCCTCAGACTGATTGATCTATCCATGAGTCCTGATGCTCACTTACACTGAGAGCAAGTTTTTTTTTGGAATTGTGAGCACAGTTGTATCATGGCATTTTCATATTTTGGTTATTACTAGATTTAGTGCATAGTTGTAAATGATGTTATCATGTTTTTTCCTGTTATTACATAACTGTAGTATAGCATTTCACATTTTTTGCTATTATTGTATTTATTGCATAATTGTAGCATGGCAGTCACTTTTTTTGTTTGTTTTCACTATCACTGTATTTATTATGCAGTTGTAGTATGGAATTGCCATTTTTTTGTTTATCAGTGCATTTGTTAAATAGCTGTAGTGTAACATTTCATGTTTTGCTGCAGTTTTAAAGCTCCTTCAATGTGCAAGGCTTTTGTTTGGAGTAAAAGGCAAAGAATAATTTTTATACTTGCCTGTAAACATAGAATGCTACGCAGCTGTGATTTTCATGCCATTCCTGGTGATCAGAAGTATCAGTATGTGTTCCCACTAGGGTTTTTTGCTTTATTATATTTTAACTGAACTCACTGGGTACTAAGGAGGGTGGCCTAATGGTTAAGGTGTTTGCCTTACAAACACAAGGTGCAGGGTTTGAGTCTCACAAGGGATAATTGGCTAGGCTTAAAATGGCTCGCAAGGGCAGTTAACCTAGTACTAACCTATGAACCTATAACGGGTTGGGAGGGTGGCCTAATGGTTAAGGTGTTTGCCTTACAAACACAAGGTACAGGGTTTGAATCTCACAGGGGATAATTGGCTAGGCTTAAAATGGCTCACAAGGGCAGTTAGCCTAGTATGAATCTATGAATCTATGAATCTATGAATCTTCAGGCATTGAGCAAATTGTAGACGAAGGAAATGTGCTGAGCTTCTCCATGCATGCTAAAAACTTCAACAGCTTCTTGTTATATGCTCTGCATTTTTATTGCTTCAGATAAGACTAACCATATGGTTATAAAAATGATTTTATCATATGTTAGCTAAAATTGTTTGTTTGTTTGCTAAAATTAATTTTATATAATCATGACAATGCCAGTGATGTTTGTCTGGTATTTGCATGTGCTGTGTTCAACTGTGGAGAACTTGACAACATGCATAAATCATATATAAATAAGTTTGTTGCAGGAATTAAAAAAATATATAACTAATTCTTAAAATATGCATTTTAAAGTGAGCACTTTGTTTTACTGGACTGAGAGGGAACTTGTTTTTGCAGCTGAAAAAATTGTCTTTATCCTATTGCAGAACAGGACTCCTTCACATAACCTTGCTCCACTCCGGCAGTGCTGTAAAATAAATGAAACTAAGCATTTTGAGGAATATATTCATTTCTAGTGCTTGTTTGTCTGCTTGTAGAAATAAAAATAAAGTCTTTATTAAAACAAAAGAGAATTAATTATTTTCTGCAGTATTATCCTCTGACAAAGATATCATTGTATGCTTATATGTTTACGTCATTTCATAGCATCATAGAAAGTTACTAGCCTAATGACCCTAGGGCCCTTACAAACCTAGCCGAGTTCTACAGTTATTTCCACAATCAGCACCTAATGCCCATGTCCAAGAGAGACACAGGTGGAACTCCTGGTGTGAATTTATGGTTTGCCATCCAGTCATCCAGATTGCATATGAAGAGGGCCAATGATGTGTTCTTTTTGACATGAAGTGGGAGTCTGTTCCAAAGGTGTGGTAACCTCTGGGAGACAAATCTGTCCCTCCAGCAGGTACTATTAATGTCACATACAGGTTAAGGTATTTAGAATGAGTAACCCATGTACCATTTGACTTGTGGATTTGCAGGATTTCCAATAAAGCAGAGTCAGAGACTTGGTTATATGCAAGGCAGAGATCACCTCTGAGTAGTCTGTGTGAAACAGAGTAAAATGATAGTGATTTTAGATGATCCACATAGGACAGATGCTGAAGACCTTGAATCTTTCATGTGAGGAACCTTTGTGGTTTCTCCAGCTGCTGCAGGTGCTTGGAAAGGTACATACCAAAAGGGGCATTGTACTCAATTATTGGCCTGATGAGGGAAGAGTACAGGGAGGTTATAACTTCTTTTTTTCTAGAAGCAATGCCCTTACTTATGAGATGAGCAATATGGTGATCAAAGGTAAGATTGCTGTCAACCTGTGTGCTGAGGTCTCTCACCACTGAAGGCATACTTAGAGTGTTGCTATTGATGTGGTAGTTAGAAGGAACATAGATGTTACTGAAAGGGATTTACATTTTGTTTGCATTGAGTTTAAGGTCATGACTTTGGCACCAGTCATTTGTTTGTGTAAGACCCTCTTGTAGGTTGTTGACATAATTTGGAGATTATATGACCACTCCCATTTTACAGTCATCAGCTAACTTTTTTTTGCTTGTGCTTTGGAGAAATAGATTCCAAACAGTGGAGGTCCCAGGACTGATCCCTGTGGTTACAGGTCTGCTTTTGGAGGTGGGTTCCCCTATTTTGACTATATGTGTTCTATCAGTGACCCAGTTAGTGACCCATCTAACTATATAAGGGTTGATATCTAGCTTGGTGAGTTTGTCAATGATGCCTGAGTGGGGGTAGTGTCGAAAGTCTTGGCTAAGTCTAGGTAGGCTGTATGCACAGATTTCCCCTTGCCCAGGGCCTTGGTGACTATCTTGAAGAAGCCCACCAGGTTTAACAGGCATAATCTCCCTTTGACAAATCCAAACTAAGTAGGGTCAAGTGTTTGGAGATTACCTATATCTTTGTTGATAAGGTCTGTGATGATTCACTCCATGGCCTTACAGATAAGGCTATTTAGGCTAATAGGTCTATGAGCACCACCTTTGTGCAAGGGAGTAATGGTGGCCATTTTCCATTCAGCTGGAATTAAGCTGGTGCTTAGACTATGATTGAAAAGAGTACCCAGTGGTGTTGCTAATTCTTGTTGGAGTCCATGTAGGACACAGCCTGGGATGTTATCAGGTCCCATAGATGCTGTGTTTTTGGCCTTAGAGAGGGCATTTGCAACCTGCTCTTTAGAGATATAAGGTAGGGGACAGGTAGTAGGGATGTTATGAGGTATGTGTGGCGGGTACAGGGGAGTGAAGATTTCACAAAATCCGTCAGCCAACAGGTTAGCAATGTCCACAGGCTCAGTATATGTGGTATCATTAACTACCAGTTCAGCACAGATCTGGGCCTTTCTTTCTATGTTATGGATGTAACTAAAGAACACCTTATGGTTGTCCGTAGTTGAGGAAGTTAATTTGGATTCATAGTTTGCTTTGGAGGACTTCACAGGAAGTCGTATTTTCTTATTTAAGCTGATGAGGGAGTGTTTCCAGTTTAGGGCTCGGTCCTTCCTACTGTTAGCAATTTCTTCCTCTTATTGTAAAGCCTGTTAATGGCAATTGTCCACTAGGCAAGTTTGCTCTTCTCTGAGGAGCTTGTTTTGATCTTATCAGATGTAGCCGAGTCAGTGCAGTTATACAGGTGTTTGTATGAAGCACTGGTGTAGAACTTGGCATAGTTGCCAATTCCATCTGGGGGGTGGGTGCAGTGAAGCTATTTATACCATCGCATAAGTGGTTATAGTCTGCTTTGGAGAAGTTTTTTAGCTTGAGTCATACCTCTCAACCTGTTAGAACAAGAAAAGTGGACAAAGCCATAAATAAACGTGGGACAAATGCTTAAAATTAGGAACAATTTTAAAAATGGCTCTTACAAACTTAGAAAGTTGATAGGGTAACAGGTTTTGCATTAGCATTAATTTTCTGAAGGGTATGAAGTCCGAAACTCAAGTGTCTGTCATTATTTTCTAAATTTAGTCTTCAGTGATTTGTCACTAATTTGCCAGACAGCCACAATTTTACAAAAACTGAGCACAGATATGAGGCAAAAATCTGGACATTCTGCAAAATTCTGTACAGTTGAGAGGTATGGTTGAGTAAATGTTTGACTGCATGTGTTTAAATTAATGTGAATGGTCTCGAGCCTATAACATAGTTAGTGTTTGTTTTTTTTCTTTTACCTGCCACTATCTTTGTCCACAAATATTGCCTAAAACACATTAATACCAGATATGACTGCTTTATAGATCACACGGCAGTGAGGTGCACGCCACATGTCACTTGATTTGTTTGCTAAAGTGTACCGAGGCTTAACCTCTACTCTCTTACTTAGCTACACACTGCTTCTGTATGTACAAGTGACTTGTGTATGCATTTATAACTATAAGGATAAGAAGCACAGTTGTTTGTGCAACCTCAGAACCAAATAATCTCAGTACTTGTTTTTCATTGTTATTGCCTATACCTAGGAACATCAGCTGTTGCATAAATATTATTTCCAAGTGATTTTAGATATTGTTTTTTTTCTTACTCACTGGTTCATGGTGCATAACTAAGCATTTTCCTGACACATGGAGCACAAATAGGTATTTACTGTTGTTGTGATATTTCTATTTGTAATAACCAGTTAGCTAATCTCTGTACTCTGCTGGATAAACTGGTTGTGATCGCCTTTTTTTTCTCCTCAAGATACAATACTCTGTCTTATGTTTCCATATCTCTATTCCCATATCACTTCACATAACAACCCCTGCTATTACCACTTTAGCCAGTTCGACTCTTTCTTTCACAGGTGTTATTTATTATAACTTTTCTTTTCTTTCCCTAAACTTTTATCTTCCTTTTTTTCCAGGAACTACTGCCCGTAACAGTCCTCCTGTGTCCCAACCACACCACATCCACTGTAGTTAAGTCTCAGACATCACAGTAAAGTCTACATCCTGACTACAGGACGTCCACAAGCCATAATAAAACAAACAAAAAAATAGCCTACGAACCATTGTATGTTCTTATTTTCACTACCTTAATTCCCATTGTTAAATACTTACAGTAACTTTTATTCTAAAAGAAAGAAACAAAAAGGACATGGTGATTTTCCTGCCACCAGAACCAGCAGCCTGACCCCCTCCCCCCTTATTTCTTTGTCTGCCTTTCTGGAAATGTACATCCTTTAAATATATTTCCCACTCCCAAGTCCAACTCGACCTAGCTAGCTTACTTTCCTACCTCACTTCTCATGCTCTCCTTTCTAACTCTTTTTCCAGTATTTTATCTCTATGAATACTGATGTTAAGTTGTCAATCTCGCTTTCATTCTTGCTGGATGGGTTCGGAGCCGATCCTCGGCTCCAACTCGGCGACTTACTAAAGCTCGAGAGCTTATTTTACCGGCTCGAGGCAACCCTATATCCCATGATGCTAGGCAGTAACTCCCCAGATCTCGTTTGCCACTTTCGCTTGCGAGGTGCGTTTTTTTACCGGCTCCTGGTAAGTCTTACAATTTAGAGTGTTCAGTCACCCTTTTTGAGTAAATTTTGCTACCTAGTTATTTTCTGTCAATAGTTAAGTAACTACCCTTAACTTTATTACTTTTTTTTACCTTCCCTTTTTTATCCTCCCCCTCCACTTTTAGGTTAGGCCTTAAGCCTGCCCCTTTCCTGTTTTTTTCTTAGGGATCCTGTGGAGTGTTTGGATGTGTCAGTATCCCTATTAACATTTTATTGTTAATTTATAATTTTTCGAGAGTGTGTGTGTGTGCGTGTGTTTTCTGTTACTTTTGTGAACCCTCGACACTGTTATGTCGAAGGAACCTAAAGAAGCTAAGGTCTCAGGCTTTAAGAAGTGTGACTCGTGCTGTCAGAAAATGTCTCTGACAGACGGTCACACTTCTTGTGTTTACTGCCTCGGACCCCTGCACCTGCAGGACTCTTGTTCAGTATGTCATGCATTCAGTCCAAGAGTCCTGCAGGAGCGCAGGAATAAACTGATACTTAGGGGCTTGTTAAAACCCGAGGGCCCCCCGACTAAGTCTATGTCGGGGAGGCCCTCGAAACCTGCAAAACTGTCGGCTCCAAGTACTAAGCCTTCGGCTGCTGGCTCCTTGTCTGTGCCTAGATCGGCTCCAGCTGGAGCCGATCCCTTTGAGTCACAAGTTCCGGTCTCGGCACCACTCGGTGCCGACACCTCTGAGTCAATGCTTGCGCTGTCGGCTCCGGCTGGAGCCGACGTGTCTTCGGCTCCGTTGGCTACATCTAAGAAGTGGTCAAGATCCCCTTCATTGGAGTCCACCCATTCGGCTCTGAGATCTCCCTTGCTTTCGGAGCAGAGCCATTGGAGCCGATCTTCTCGGTTGTCCAGACTTTCAGATCACGACCTTGAGAGAGTGGTAAGTAGGCTGTTAAAGTCTCAGGCATTGGCCCAGATGATCTCTAGCCCGTCTCATCAGACGGCGGCTATTTTGACTACACCTATTTTTCCTCCTTCGACTCTCCCTCAGAGTTCGAAGCCGGAGCTCCACGGAGCTGTGACCGTTGTGGCGTCGGAGCCGATACCTCCCATCTCCTCTTTGATACCTTCATTGGTGGGATCTGGGTGCCTGATCTCTCTCGTCGGCTCCGAGGGGGCAAGTGGCATCGGACCATTGTCTGACCCCGTTCTCCCTCTCGGAGCGTCGGCGCTGGTGAGCTCGGCCCCAACATCGGCCTCAGAGCCTTCCTTGTCGGTGCGGCCTGGGGTTCCTACCTCTTCGGAGCGTGGGCCCTCTGGCCTTTCTGATAGGGGAGCCTTCGAGGTGATAAGGAGCGTAGTAGCCCCAGGGCTTAGTCAACGGTCAGCTCCATCAGCTCCTCCCACTACAGTGCCTGCTGATGTCTCTTCTCACTCTCTTGCTCCTGGACCCAGAGATCCAACGCCTCAGGTTTCCATCACTGGGATTTTCTTCCTCTTCCGAGGTTTTTCCTGACCTGTCAGCGGAGCCTCTGCGTAAGAGGACATGTAAGAGGAAGCATGTGGACTCCACTGAGTCTATTACATCTGACACCGACTTGGATGAGTCGGAAGGATCCCCAAAGTCCCCCTCTGAGGATGTCTCTTTCTCAGACATCCTGGAAATCCTGAAGCAAAGGGGGAACTGGTCTTCCCTTAATCCTTCCGAGGACGAGTCGGTGTACCTGGAGGCGTTCGGTTCTCAACCCTCCACCTCCTGGGTGTCTCCGCCTTTCGACCCCCTTATGGAAGTAGTGGCTCGGAAGGTGTGGTCGGCCCCGGATTTGGTGGAACCCACCCCTTGGAGGCCATCTAAATTCATTACAGCACCAGTCGACAAGCAATTCCTGACAAAAGGTGTACCGGCGGATGCCATGGTGGTGGCTGCAGCCACCAAGAAGGAACTAGCTGATCCTTCAGTACCTGTCCATCCTCCTAATAAGGATTCTAGGACCATGGATAAGTACGGTAAGCGGATGTTTTCTTCAGCGACCTTTGCCATGCGGTCGCTGAATTACCTGTGTCACTTCATCTGCCTTCAGAGAGATATTCTCAAAGAGTTGGGAGAAGTCTTACAGGATCTATCAGCTGCTGGGTCCCAAGATAAAATAAACTCACAGCTTGGAACCCTGAACTCGATTGTTAACTCCTCCATGCGTCTGATTTCATATGCAGCCGATGGAGCGAGTAGGGCCGCAGGCACAGGAGTGGCCTTAAGGCGTCACGCCTGGATGCGGCTGTGTAATTTCGCGGACCCTTTCAAGGTGTCCTTCACAAATTCCCCTTTTGATGGTTCGGCTTTGTTCGGACCTCAAGTGAAAGACACCTTGACCAGATGCGAGCAAAATGGCAAGACTCTTTCTGCCGTAGGAGTCCGTTTCTCCACCCCTTCAAGACCATACCCTAAGGGTCAGAAGGGTGGGAAAATGTGGTTCCGCAAATCTCAAGAAGTCACGTCTGATGCAAGAGGTCAGTTTACCCCCAGAGGCAGAGGGGGTAACAACAACAGATGCCGCCCTAGGGGCAGAGGGGGTCCGCAAAACCAGGGTAGCAGGGAGCCTCTCTGACAAACCCTTCCAGCATCCCTGAGATGTTGCCCGATTATCCACCTTCGGAGGCAGTCGGGGGAAGATTGTCGCTGTACCCAATAGCCTGGCTTTCTCTTACTCAAGACAAATGGGTACAGTTGATCATATCCGAGGGTTACAAAATTCCCTTTATCCAAACCCCAATTCAACAAAAGGGAACCCTTCCAGACGTTCCACCCGGTCTAAGGGAACTAGCAGTATCAGAAATATCAAAACTGCTAGCAAAAAGAGCCATCCAGCCAGTCCCAGCAGACCAACTAGGATCCGGAATCTACTCAAGGTTCTTTTTAGTACCGAAAAAGACAGGGGACTGGAGACCAATATTAGATCTCAGCAAACTGAACAAGTTTGTAAAGGAAACAAGATTCTGGATGGTCACGGTACAGTCCATTCTGCCCTTTCTGGGCAAGGACAATTGGATGTGCTTCGTGGACCTTCAGGATGCGTACTATCACATCAAAATTCACAGGTGTTCCAGAAGGTTTCTCCGCTTTTGGCTGGGGGCCAGTCACTACCAATTCAGAGCCCTGCCCTTTGGTCTCACTACAGCCCCCAGAGTGTTCACCAAATGTATGGCAGCGGTTACGGCTCACCTGAGACGGCAAGGATTCCAGGTGTTTCCATATCTAGACGACTGGCTCCTCACTGCCACCACCAGGCATCAACTTCTCCAAGCCAGAGCTTACACCATTCACATTTGCAGAGGGCTAGGAATCTCTATAAATTTCGAAAAGTCTGCCTTGTCGCCTTGTCAGTCTATTACCTTTATAGGCGCCAACTTGAACACTGTACAACTTTCAGCAAAGTTAACAGACCAAAGAGTCTTAGATATTCAAAACCATGTCCAGGTTCTTCTTCAGAGCGACAAAATTCAGGCCAGGTATGTCCTGAAAGTATTGGGTCTTATGGCGGCAGCCATAACACTTCTTCCCCTTGCACGTTTTCACATGCGTCTTCTACAGTGGATGCTGTTCGCCCAATGGTCTTTTCAGCAACTCCCCATGCACCACAAGATCATGATAACTCAAACTTGCAAAAGTCATCTGTCCTGGTGGATATTGTCCCCTCAAGTCCATCAGGGCAGACCTTTTGTTCCTCCTCCCCTGGTCACCACGGTGACATCGGACGCCTCCCTGATCGGGTGGGGGGGGGGCATTTTCAGGGCAGGATGGTCCATGCCACTTGGCAACCTTTCGAGCGCCACCTGCACATAAATGTCCTAGAGATAAGAGCATTGCTTTTAACGTTGCAAGCCCTCCGCGACTCTCTTCCCCTAGGAACTATTGCAATTCAAACGGACAATATGTCCGTAGTGTGGTACATCAACAAGCAAGGCGGAACCAAGTCCTATCCCCTGTGTCGAGAGGCACTCAGACTTTGGCAATGGGTGATCTCCTCTCAGCGGTTTCTGATAGCAATGCATATCCCCGGGAAGTCCAACTTTATAGCGGACAGGTTGAGCAGAGCCATACTCATGCCACACGAGTGGTGTCTCAAACAATCAGTAGTGGAAGAGATTTTTCAGAAGTGGGGTCTTCCTTACTGCGATCTTTTTGCCATATCCCAAAACAGCAAATGCCCCGACTTCTTCATCCTCTTCCCCCTTCCAGGCCATCCCCTCAGAGACGCTCTAGTCCAAGATTGGCCTCAGGGATTTCTCTATGCCTTTCCACCCTTTCCTCTAATTCCACAAGTAATTCAGAAAGCAACCGCCTTGAGAGCCAAGTTGATTCTCATTGCCCCTTATTGGCCTCGACAGATATGGTTTCCATTCCTACATCTTTATCTTTTGGTACAGCCTTGGCATCTGGACCCAGCTCCAGATCTGTTGACCCATCAGTCGGGGCAGCTGCACCAGTCCCTACATTCTCTCAACCTCACTGCTTGGTTGCTCCACTTCCGTCCTTAGCCAGGCTTCCTATGATTTCTAATCCCGTCCGGGATATCATAGTAGCTTCCCTTAAATCTTCCACCAGAAAGATTTACACTAGTAAATGGAAATGTTTCTCCTTCTGGGCAAAGGCAAGGAATTTAGATCCTTTTACTGCCCCAATTCATTCGGTCTTAGACTTCCTAGCTGAAATTTTTCATTCAGGGTCTTCTGCCTCTACAGTAAAGGTTCAGTTGGCAGCCATATCGAATTTTCATACAGGCTTATCGGACCACAATATCATGTCCAATAAGCTTTGCAAAGCCTTCCTTAAAGGTGTATATTTACTTAGGCCTCCGATCAAAGATCCTCCACCTCAGTGGGATCTTAATTTAGTCTTAACATCCTTAATTCTCCCCCCCTTTGAACCTGCGGTCTCCTGTTCATTGAAATTTCTTTCATGGAAGACACTTTTCCTAGTCGCCATTACTTCTGCTAGGAGAGTATCAGAGCTTCACGCCCTCTGCATTCGTCCTCCCTACTTAATCTTCCATAAAGACAGAGTTTCTCTAAGGACTAATCCATCCTTCTTACCCAAGGTGGCTTCTCAGACAAATTTGAATCAGTCAGTTGATCTCCCAGTTTTTTTTCCCAAACTATACTAATAGAGCGGAGCAAAAGCTACATTATCTAGATGTTCTCTGCCAGCTCCGGTACTATCTGGATAGAACCAAACAAATAAGGAAATCTGATCAACTGTTTTTATTGTATGCAGAAAATAAGAAAGGCCTTCCTGTTTCCAAGGTAACCCTATCTAGATGGCTGTCTTCTGTGATTACATCTATTTATCAACTCAGAGGCAGGGAATTATCTTCTAAGCCAAAAGCCCATTCAACTAGAGCACTAGCTACATCTACAGCTTTTCAAGCTAGACTACCAATAGACACTATCTGTGCGGCAGCCACATGGGCCTCTCCTCATACCTTTGTTTCGCATTACAAATTGGACATGACCTCCAGGGACAGAGCAACATTTGGTTCCACCATTCTTAAGAGTCTGTTCCAATAAGCCACCCAGGATGAAGGTGCTAGGGATGCGGCTCCATCCAGCAAGAATGAAGGCGAGATTGACAACTTAACATTGAGAAGTTATGTACCTACCATAACGTTCCATGTTAGTTGTCTTCTCTTGCCTTCTTTCTTGCATCCCACCCACTATCCCCCTAGCCTGGACAGACCGAGAAGATCTTCCCTTCTTTGAAGGGTCCTTTTATTCCTTTGTTTACTATCTAGGTGTCCTAGGATATATATATAGTGTAAATAATTATCTTTGGAGGTTTTTATCCCTCTTCCTCCTCCTTCCTGTTGGAGAATTTTGTTTTATTGGCCTATGCTAGGTTTGTCAGCTTCCAAATGAGATTTGGGGAGTTATTGCCTAGCATCATGGGATATAGGGTTGCCTCGAGCCGGTAAAATAAGCTCTCGAGCTTTAGTAAGTGGCCGAGTCGGAGCCGAGGATTGGCTCCGAACCCATCCAGCAAGAAAGAAGGCGAGAGAAGACAACTAACATGGAACGTTATGGTAGGTACATAACTTCTCATTATATTTGTTTGGCTTTAGCCTGCACTCTGTACTAGCTTTACTCCTGCTATTGGCTTCTCAGCTTCCGAATCTGACTTTCTGAATAGGCCTGCATCTAAGTTCTTATACCTGCCTCTTTCCACCTAGAAATACTTCCATACTGGAATTTTTACTTACTGATTGTTTCATGTGAAATATTTTCGACCAAGAGTTTAGCCCCCCTCGGTTCACTTGGGCTCACTTTGCTCCCTTACCCTACCCCCATTCCCACCCACCCCTGCATCATCAGATTTATACTCTGTATTTGACAAAGCCTGCATGTTGGCAGACAAAAGCGCTTATACTTGGAGTCTACTTTGTTAATAAAGCCTGTTCGTTTTTACTAACTGGATCTGAAACTATTTTTCAGAGGGTATATTGCTCCACACAGTGAATTTTTGTTTTTTGGTTTAAATACTCTATCCTCATTAACTATAGCCCCTCCCCTTCCAATCATCCCTCCAATTAGGTTACTCAACCTTATCCACACCCCTCACCCACCCCTGTCTTACCTCCTTGCTGAAAAGTTTAATTCTCCTCTCTATGCATTACATCCATCATGGTCCACCTTTACCTAAGCATCCCTTTCTTCATTCTGCTCACTCAGCTCTCCTCCTACCACAACAAACTACATGACTCACATGCATACCCTACTCTGTCCGATTCCCTCAGTAATATTAATACACCCTTCTCCTTTTTCATTTCCCCATCACTCTTTACCACCTCCATTTTTCATCTTTATAAGATACAAATTCTTTCTCATATCCTCCCCAACAACAAAGTAAAACTACTACTCTTCAGCCCTTACCCATTTCACCCACATCATCATACACACTTTAATATAACTCTACTCGTACCTGGTGACATTCACCCCAACCCAGGACCCTCGCCCCCTTCAACCAACCCTAGCATTAACTCTTCCCCACCATTGCCTCCTCCAAACACTCCTCTGCCTACTCCATTTCATACCACTAGCAAAACCCTAGACCTGTTCTCAGGTAACATGCAAGGCCTTCTCAATAAAACCACTGAATTACACTCCTGGACAGTCCAATGCTCTCCTCATATATGAACATTCACTAAAACGTGGCTAAAACCACACATAGCTAGTAACAAAGTACTTCTTCCAGGCTACAACATCTTTCGATTAGATAGAGAAACAAGAAAAGGTGGTGGTGTTGCAATCCTCTCTTCCAACCTACTTAATCTCTCCCCCTTACAAACACTAGTACCAAGCTTTCACCCCACTGCACTAATTGCATTAAATTGTCACCTGAACTCCCCCAAAAAGTTTGCCATACCATCAGTTTACATCCCACCAGTAATAACATTCCTGTCCTGGAAAACACACTTTCCTGGCTGACTGACAACATTTCATATGAAACCATCATTCTGGGAGATGTTAACATAGACTGGTCTAATCTCATTTCTGACTCCCCAAATATGTGTATAAATCTTCATGGTTTCAAACAACTTATCACATCTCCTACTCGTTGTAATAAAACTACTGGTACCAGTACTACCCTTGACTGGATGCTCACTAATTACCCTAATGTTTACCACAACTCACGCACCCTGCCTGACTCCCTTAGCGATCACCTACCCATTCACATCCAAAGATACTCTGTTCCTATACCCAGATTCAACTTTTGTAGAGACTGCTGGAAACTATCTTCATTTAACACTGATTTTTTAACTCTACACTAGCTTCCATTAATTGGTCCTTCCTTTACTACCGTCCCCTTTGTGAAGCTTTAGAGAGATTTAACCAGACTTTCCTCAACATCTTAGATGAGCTTGCTCCCCATAGAAAAAATAGGATTACAGCCATCCATGCACCTTGGTTATCAAAAGAGACTCAGTCCCTCATGTACAAAAGGGACAGTATCTGGAAAGCCTGGCAGAAAACCAAATCACCAACCCTACTACAAAGCTACAAGGAAATCAGAAACCTTACCAAAAAAATTTATCAAGACAAGAAAAACTTTTACAGTACAGCTCAATCCAATCACCTCTCCAACTCCCAAAAATTCTGGTCCACCATCAATATCTTACACCCTGGCAACCCCAGTACCCCAAACCCCTTTCCCAACAACTCCCCACTAAAGACAGCCACCCTTCCCAATGACTACTTCATAAACACGATCCGCAGACTAACTCACTCTGAGTAAAACTCCAGTCCCCCCAACTCTTCCTCTCTTTTACCAATATAAGCAAAACCCCTTTTCTCTCTTAATCCTGTTCCCACCTCCTACATCAAATATCTTCTCCGTAAATTTAAACCTTGTTCCCCATCTGCTGATAAACTAACCCCCCCCCCTTTCTCAAACTTGCTACTGACTCCTTAGCCTTTTCCATCTGTATACTAATAAATAGATCAATCCAAGAAAGCACAGTTCCTGACATCTGGAAGTCCTTCTATACCATACCACTGTACAAAGAAGGTAACTCTACTGGCCCCTCTAACTTCCGGCCTATAGCCATCCTATCACCTCTCTCTAAAATTCTAGAAAAGTGTATCCACACTCAACTCCTTAAATACCTAATACAGGAAAACCTCTTAACCCCTACTCAACACAGTTTCCGGCCTAACCACAGCACTGCTGCTGCCCTCTTATCTTTTACTCATACAGTTGCTGAGGCCAGAGACAATAACCAACATGTGTCTTGTATCTTCCTTGATCTATCCAACACTTTTGATACTGTGTCTGACTCTAAACTTCTAACAAAACTAACTAAACTTAACCTCTCTCTTGTCACTGTGCAGTGGTTCTCCAGCTACCTTTCTGACAGACTACAATCTGTCTGATGGCTCAATTCCTGCTCCCCTTTCTTACCTGTAAAAACAGGGGTCCCCAGGGTTCTGTCTTAGGCCAACTTCTATTTAATTTCTTTACCAACAGTCTTCATTCTGCCTGCAACCACTGTACTCTTATCCAGTACACAGATGACTCAACTCATCACATCCTGTAATAACATGTTTCAGCTCCTTTCTCTTACACAAAATAAGTTTCAACACCATCGAAAAATGGCTGACTGAAAACCAGCTCATCCTAAACCCCAAGAAAACTAAACTTTTACTCTTTCTACCTAATTTACTTTCACCTCATAAATCTTCCTTCTCTATCTCCTCACTAGATGATACTATCATCAAAGCAGATCCACATACAAAACTCCTCTGCACCATAATAAATGACCAGATTAAATGTGACCATCATATTCATCACTGTAGTAAGAAGACTCACCAAAAATTAGGATTATTGTATCATAACAAAAAATTCCTTGCTCCTGAAGCTAAATGATGCCTAGTTAGAGCATTCCTTCTACCAGGCCTACTCTGTGCCGCTCCCATCCGTACAAATCTTCAATCCTCCCTTATCTCACAGCTTGAACAAACCTATAATAACATCACCAAATTTGCAGCTAAACCAACCTTATAGATCTCACCATTGTACTGTATTGAAACAACTGCAATGGCCAAAATTCCCCCACCAACTTCTTATAGCACAACCACAAGTCATGCACTCTGTCCTATACAGCCCTATGACTTGCCCCTCCCTCTCAACACTAGTTTCATTCTACACCCCCCCACAGACCTCTCAGAAGCTCTGACCAACAACTCCTCAACATACATAAACCCAACAGAAATATAGGTAAATTTCTCTACAACCGCAATGTGTCTGTAGCCAGGAACAAACTTCCTTCCTACATTAGAAACACCCCAAACACTAATCAATTTAAAAAGCAACTTAAACTCTTCCTCTTAAACTAATGGATCGGTCCATGTCAGGAACTACCTAAATCCTTCTGTCCTTCCCAACCTTAAATGACATCTCTCAACTTATCTTTCACTCCCCACTCAAACATTTGCACAATATACTCTTCCTATTATAAGTAGTTTTACTATTGTAAATGATATCACATCTCAGCTTCCACTGCATCTACAAACAGTGTAATTCTTGTGTAATATTCTGCTTTTAACTGCTACTGAATCTCTTAGTGGTCTTCAACCCATGCCTCCTGTATCCTCTATTTACCTAGACTTAGCTGTAAATTTATACTGTACACAGTCAAAGATGCTACTTTCATCCAATTGTAAACTTTAATACTGTATTGTCTATCCTATATTATGCTTGTTTTTGATTTTTCACTACAATTGCTATGTATAACTCAGATTATATGTTTATGTATGTAATTACCATGGAGCTTTTCTCCTTGGATCTCCACTGAAAATGAGATTCTGGCTCAGCTGGACTAACCCAGTTAAATGTGAAATAAATAAATAAACTGCACATTTCTCTGTCTTCTGGTTTATAATGAAATAAACAGTTGCACCTTTTTGATAATCGTTGGACTTTTGGTGCATTAATATACCACATTGTGTTAATTTCCATCCACAGATTTCATCAGTTTTACCTCAGGTCCCATAAAGAACAATACTTGTCTCTCAAAAGCAGTCCATTGATCCTTGATTGGTGCAAGTGACTCCCATATAAAGTCCCGTTGCTAGGAGATTTCTTTGGTTCTTTTAATCGCTTTGAATACATCATATCCCTGTTTGATTTTGAATATATCACATTCCTCTTTGATGCTGAGTAATTTTGCTCTATGTTGCATTAATCTTCTTGACTGTTTGACGTTTTTTTCTTTTGAGATCTTCAAGTAGAAAATCTTTTGAAGTGTTTATTGTGATTATAGTGTAATGTAGTCCACTTGATGTTCTTCGTGTTTCACTGTTGCAGTAATTACATTTGGGTAATCTGCTGGCAGGTTGCCCTCAGTCGGCCTGATTAACAAAGTCTTGGGTCCTGCTTTGGCTGCTGTCCCTTCTTCCATGACGTCAGGTCGTCAGGGGTGTAAAACATGCAGCCGATGCCATTACATCAGTCTTTCTTGCCGCGCGGTGCCCAAATCAGAAGAAGTTCGCAAGTGCCGGTCGGCCGACTCCTGAAATTTTCATTTTCGAGTTTCAGAACCGAAGTCTTCAACTAAAAGCTAAGTACCCCGTTGGGGAAACCTTTTCGTGCTCCTTACCGATGTCAGTAAAAGTTAATAATTGCATTACTTGTGGGAAGCAAATACCTCATAAGGATTTTCATTTGTACTGTATTCCTTGCCTAGGCCCTGACCACAATTAAACGTCGGTATATTTTTGTTTCTAAATATTTTGGCTCAAGATTTAACTATCCAGAAATGTCATCGGTTAGCAATCCAACTACCGGAATACCTAGAAACGCAAAGAAAAAGACAGAGACAGACCGTCGAGGTCCAAAACTGACGACGACACTTCTCCTAAGCCAGTCGCCGGTTCGCCGGTACTCAGTGAGGTGCTTTCACAGCCCCTGATACCCGCTACTTTTGATTCGCAGGCCTCTACTGAGACCCATTCAGAGTCCGGTATGCCGCGAGATGCTTTAAGTGCTGAGCCCGTGGATGTCTCTACCTTAGATGGGTCTGGAGCCGCTGTGCAGGCACCGGCTTCTGAGGGTGTTTTTAGGCCTAAAGATTTGTATATTAAACCGACGCCATCTTTAAAACTAAGGCCAAAATCTACTTCTAAGTCTAAAAAAACAATGCTTGGGCCACATGTACAGGCCCCAATGCCTAAAAAGCAAATGATCAAAATGGCTGAAGATTTAATTACCTTGATCAGGGGTAGCCATCCCCCTCCTGCTAAGAGGCCTAGGCAAGGCACTGACTATGAATCTTCAGATCAGGTTTCTATTTCTTCTGATTCTTCTTCTGAACAAGACTTATCTATACCTACTTATGAGGACTCTGATGCAGAAGATTCCATCCCTTCTGCTTCTCGCCCTGAGGATTTCTCTTTTGGAGAAACTTTACATACCTTAAGGGAACACTTCCACTGGGAAGGTCAGGATTTCTCTGAAACTAAAAAGAAACTTAGGGATTTTCTTCTTCTTCCTCAGCATAGGCCTTTGAGTATACCTCTTGTTCTAGACATTGTTGATGATGTTTTTTCAGAATCCAGTATGACCCCTGATTCTCTGCCTCCAGCTCCTAGTAAGCCAGACAGATACTACAGGGTTCCTGACTCCCACAAATTCCTTTTCAAAATCCCTACTGCTGATCCTGAAACCATTTCTCAGGGTCCCAAGGGTGTTAAGGCCTCTACTGCTAAAAATCCTACCCCTTCTGACAGAGATTCCAGGGTGCTGGATAGATGGGGTAAGAAGGTTTACATGTTTGCAACCTTGTCAATCAGGGCTTTAAACTGTCAATTTCATATGCTTAAATATCAACAGCATGTCATGGGTCTACTTAAACAGAAAATGATGTTGATCTCTGACTGTGTGGAAAATAAAGAGTTGCAGGATTTATTACATTCAGCTGAACAAGTTAGAAAACATACTTTGCAATGTGGTTTCGATTTTTTGAATGCCTCTTGCAGGGCTGCTGTAACTGGATCTGTGATAAGAAGGCATGCTTGGCTCAAAGAGCAAAATCTGCCTGACCGCATTAAAGCAAAATTGTTGGATGCTGCTTTACAACAGGACAGTCTCTTTGGTAATAAGGGTGAAGAAGTTTTAAAAAAGATGGAAGATAAAGCTAAATCTTTGCAAACTGTGAAAGATTTCTTACAAGTGCAGCCACCCAGATTTAGTAGGCACTGGCCTACTAAGAACTGTTCCTTTCCATTTCCCTCGAGAGCTGCTCAAGTCAAAGCCAAACATTCCAAAGGCTCCATGTTTTAGTCACAAAGAACTTTTAGAACAAAACAATGGGGTGCCTCCACCTCCAAACCTGGAAGCAACAAGGCACCTCCCTATGCTAAACAGTCTCAATGACTTTCCTCTACAATTACCAAGCACTTACCTTTTGGCTGCCCCTTTGGGGGGAAAGCTGGCAGTTCATGCACGAAACTGGCAACTGATTACACAGGACAAATGGGTTTTAAATGTAGTATCCCAGGGATACAGATTTCATTTCCACACGTTGCCAATCCCAAACGGATGGCCAGAGGCCCAGAAACAAGTTCTGTTCCTCATGAATATGGGGGCTATTCAACTAGTACCAGAAGAGGAAAAGGGACAAGGTTTCTATTCAAGACTTTTCCTGGTACCCAGAAAAGACAAATCATGACGTCCAATTATGGACTTATCCATTCTAAATACATTTCTGGACATTCCAAAATTCAAGATGCTGACTCTTCAACAGTTACTACCTATGCTAGGCAAAGAGGCCTGGTTGGTAACTCTAGGCATAAAAGAGGCTTACCTGCATATCCCAATTAGGGAATCTTGCAGAAGATACCTCTACTTCAAAGCAGGCTTCTTGCATTACCAGTTCTCTGCACTTTCCTTTGGCTTATCTACTGCACCCAGGGTCTTCACAAAGTGCCTGGCACCAGTAATTGCATTTTGCAGGCAAAGAAATATTCAAATGTATCCATATCTGGACGATTGTCTAATTCAGGCAGAAAACAAGGACACTCTTCTAAAGCATCTGGCGTTTGTAAAAAGGGTTCTAACTTGTCTAGGGTACACCATAAATGAAAAGAAATTACAAATGGTACCCTCTCAAAAAATTACATTCCTGGGTGCAAGCTTGAATACAACTGCCCAGATGATTTACCTTACGCCAGAAAAGCAAAGTCAATTGATGACTTACTTCAAACAAGTGGCCACAAAAACCCAGCTATCTGCAAGACAAATTCTGCAGGCCTTGGGGTTCATGGCCTTTTGCATATGAGGAATCTTCAGTGGTACCTAAAAAGTTTATGGAGTCAACATTGTCACAGCCTGGAAACAATGATTCCTATTATACATTGCCTGCAACTAGAGTTCCTATGGTGGGCAGAGACCTGCCACCAAAACAAGGGACTGCCATTCACTCCATCCCATGCCGCCCAAACCCTAACTACAGATGCATCAGACTATGCTTGGGGGGGCGCATCTGGCAGGGAAATGCATTCAGGGCAAAGGGAACCCAAATCAAATGCACCTACATATCAATCAGAAAGAGATGCTACCTGTACGAAATGCTCTGACAGCCTTCAAGGACTACCTTCATCCAGGACAACTACTGATAAAGACAGACAACACCACAGTCATGTGGTACATAAACAAGCAGGGGGGTACACATTCCTACCCCCTTTGCAGACTAGCCATGGCATTGTGGAACATGGCCTTGACTTATCAAATACATCTACAAGCTCAATTCCTGCCAGGAAAGCTAAATACTCTGGCAGACAAACTAAGCAGAAATCTTATGGACTCACATGAATGAGAACTTGAACCACAAGTTTTCAACATGTTGACATGCAAATGGGGGAGCCCAGACATAGATCTTTTTGCCTCACCCCAGAACTATCAGTTGGACAAATTCTGCAAAAGAATTCATCACAAAAAAGCTTGGAAAGTGGATGCTGTATCATTCAGCTGGAAAAACCTATCAGTCTATTCTTTTCCCCCTCTGCCTCTGCTCTCCAAAGTCCTATTAAAAGTCAGACAGGAAAAAACAAAAATGATTTTGATTGCTCCAGACTTGCCTCGCCAACACTGGTACCCACTCCTGTGCAATGTGTCACACCTTCCTCCATGGCACCTGCCTCAGACACCTTACCTACTGTCTCAGCAGAACTACCAAATTCTGCACACTCAGCTCCAAACTTTGAATCTTGCAGCATGGCTAATCAACTAATTTCACCCTTGGCATCTCTCAGCAAACCTGTGATGGATGTCATTTTGGAGGCTAGAAGGCCTAGTACTAGAAAATCTTATGCTCACAAATGGAAAAGATTTTGTGCCTGGAACCAATCACAATGAATAAGCACAGCAATGCCCAATATTCCTCAGATTCTGCAATACTTAACTGAGATGTTTCACAAGGGCCTATCTTTCAATTCCATAAAAATCCATGCCTCTGCCATTTCATCTCATTACAATAGAGAACCTCCCCTCTTCTCTCATCCTCTGCTAAAGCAGTATCTCAGAGGGGCCAAAAATTTAAGACCGCTCAGGAGAGCACCAACTCCTACATGGGACCTCAGTTTTGTTTTGGAAAAACTCACTCTACCTCCTTTTGAGCCAGCTGCTACTGCGGACCTAAAATTTCTCTCTTAGAAAACAGCTTTCCTTTTAGCAGTCACTTCAGCTAGAAGGATTTCAGAACTACAGGCTCTTATGGCAGTGGAGCCTTTCATTATTTTTTATCCGGACAGGGTGGCTCTCAGGACCAGTCCATCCTTTATGCCTAAGGTGGTATCCAGTGTGACTCTTAATCAGACCATTCATCTGCCAACTGTCTTCCCCAATCCACAGAACAAGGGTGAGCGGATTCTGCACTCATTGGATGTACACAGACAACTTAGATTTTACTTAAACAGGACAAAATCTCTAAGAAAATCTGAGCAACTATTGGTGGCATTTGCTGCAGGGGCAGAGGGAAAGGCTATTTCAAAGCAGACTATTTCCAAATGGATAAGCCATTGTATTCATTTCTGCTATATGCACCATGGTAAACCTATCCCCAAGGGGATCAGATCTCATTCCACC
Organism: Protopterus annectens; assembly: GCF_019279795.1. Lineage (NCBI taxonomy): Eukaryota > Metazoa > Chordata > Ceratodontiformes > Protopteridae > Protopterus > Protopterus annectens. The sequence continues at coordinate 120,572,707 of NC_056744.1, read as the reverse complement.
AGGGCTGCATCTACTTCTGCAGCCTTTCTCAGAAAGGTTCCTACCAAAGACATTCTAGAAGCTGCTACCTGGAGCTCAGTTCATACGTTAGCCAAACATTACCATTTACCTCTCTTCTCCAAATCCAGAGCTGGCTTTGCCACTGCTGTCCTGCAGGGCCTTATAGCTGCTCCTAATGCTGTATAAACCCATCCTCCCAACCATAGCTTTGGGATTCTACCCAAATGTAATGACTGCAACAGTGAAACACGAAGAACATAGTACAGTTGTGTACACTTACCATAAATGTAGATGTTGGAGTGTATTCACTGTTGCAGTCCTGTTACCCTCCCTCCAGCCCCCTGTTTTTCTCTAACTATACCTCTCCTTTCTTTTATTATGATTAAAAGCCTTTTTGGTGTATTTGCTTTGTTTTTTGTTTTAAATTTTATATATATATATATATATATATATATATATATATATATTTTTTTTTTGCTCCCCATTTGGGGGGCACCTGACATCTGGGGCAAGAAAAACTGATGTAATGGTGTTGGCTGCATGTTTTATACCCCTGACGACCTGACGTCATGGAAGAAGGGACAGCAACCGATGCAGGACCCAAGACTTTGTTAAATCAGGCTGATTGAGGGCAACCTGGCAGCAGATTACCCAAATGTAATGACTGCAACAGTGAATACACTCGAACATCTACATTTATGGTAAGTGTACACAAAGTACAGTTGTGTACCTACCATAAATGTAGATGTTCAAGTGCATTCACTGTTGCAGTCATTACACTTGGGTTATCCTGCTGGCAGGCTACCCGCAGTCGGCCTGAATTCCAAAGTCCTGGTCTGGCGTCCGTTGCTGTCGCATCTTCCCTGACGTCAGTGCGCCAGGGGTATAAAAGATGCAGCGGACGCCATTTTCTTCAGTTTTTCTTGCCCCAGATGTCAGGTGCCCCTAAAAGGGTAGGCTGTAATATTATGATCATAAAAAAGCATGCACATAGCCTTAATCTACAAGCAAATACACCACATAGGTTGTATAGAATAGAGAGGTACAGATAAGTCCCAGCAAAGAAAAAAAGGGGGGATGGTGGGAGGGTAACCTGGACTGCAATAATGAATACACTCGAACATCTACACTGTACTATGTTCATCGTGTTTCACTGTTGCAGTCATTACACTTGGGTTGAATCCCAAAGCTGAGCCTAAATAGAGTTTGGAGTGGCTATGAGGCCCTGCAGAACTGCAGTGGCAAAGCCTGCTCTGGATTTAGAGTAGAGAGGTAAGTGATAGTGCTTTGTAAAAGTGTGCAGTGAAGTCCAGGTTGCAGCCTCCAAAATGTCCTTGGTTGGTACTCCTCTGAGGAAAGCTGCTGAAGTGGCTGCTGCTCTGGTAGAATGTGGCCTAATGCCCTTAGGCACTGATTTGCCATGTTGTGAATAGCAGAAACGAATGCAGTGGCCTATCTATTTTGAAATAGTCTGCTTTGAAATGGCTTTTCCTTGTGATCCTGCAGCATATGCCACTAAGAGTTGTTCAGTCTTTCTGAAGGCTTTAGTTTGTCCAAGTAAAAGCGTAGCTGTCTGTGTGTGTCCAAAGAATGCAGAAGTCTCTCCCCCTTATTATGTGGGTTTGGATAAAAGGTAGGTAAATGTATGGTTTGGTTAAGAGCCACACTGGACACTACCTTAGGCATAAATTTTGGGTTTGTCCTTAGAGAAACCCTGTCCTGATGGAAAATAAAAGGTTCCACAGCCATTAGTGCCTGTAACTCTGAGACTCTTCTTGCTGAAGTTATTGCTAGGAGAAAAGTGGTTTTCCATGACAAGTATTTTATCTCTGCTGTATTGGCTGGCTCAAAAGGAGGCATTGTGAGTTTTTCCAAGACAAAATTGAGGTCCCATGCAGGTATTGGAGCTCTCCATGGAGGTCTTATGTTTTTGGCCCCTCTGAGAAACTGTCTTAGCAGTGGATGAGAAAAAATAGGTGGGTCTGTATTGTAATGGGCTGAAATGGCAGAGGCGTGGATCTTAATTGATGAGAAGGATTGGCTTTTATCCAGCATCTCAGTTAAGTATTGCAAAATCTGAGGAATATTTGGTACAAACGTGTCAATTCCCTGCGCTTGGTTCCAAGCACAGAATCTCTTCCATTTTTCTGCATAAGATTTTCTGGTGCTGGGCCTCCTGGCCTCCAAAATAACATCCATAACTGCTTTAGAGAGAGGAGTGTTCTGAATGGTTACATTGTCCGCCATGCTGCCAGATTTAGGGTCCTGAGTTGGCTGTGCAGGATCTGATTGTTCTGTTGGGTCAGCAAATGAGATATTAGAGGCAATGTCCAGGCTGGGCCTTGAGACAAGCTCTTTAGGATTGGGTACCAGTGCTGGCATGGGCAGTCTGGGGCAATCAGTTTCATTTTTGGCTTCTCTTGTCTGACCTTTAGGAGTACCTTGGAGAGGAGAGGCAGAGGAGGGAAGGCATATACTGTAAGGGCTTTCCAGCTGAATGAAAGGGCGTTCACTTTCCATGCTTGCTTGTGATGAGTCCGAGTGCAGAATCTCTGTAGCTGGCAGTTGTGAGGGGAGGTGAATAGATCTATGGCTGGGCGTCCCCATTTCCCTGTTATCATGTTGAAGATTTGTGGATCTAGTTTCCACTCGTGAGGATCCATGAGGTTTCTGCTTAGTTCGTCTGACAAAGTATTTGTCTTTCCTGGCAGGAATTGTGCTTGCAAATGTACTTAATAAGTCAATACTGTGTTCCACAAAGTCATGGCTTGTCTGCAGAGGGGGTAGGAATGTGTGCCCTCTTGCTTGTTTATGTATCACATGACTGTAGTATTGTCCGTCTTTACCAGCAGTTGTCCTGGATGAAGTAGGTCCTTGAAGGCTGTCAGGGCATTTTGTACAGCTAGCATCTCTTTTTGATTGATATGAAGATGCATCTGGCTTGCGGGCCATGTGCCCTGAATACATTTTCCTGCCATGTGCGCCCCCCAGGCATAATTTGATGCATCTGTTGTTAGTGTCTGCCTGGCAGTGGGTAAGGTGAATGGCTGTCCCTTGTTGTGGTGACAGGCCTGTGCCCACCATTGAAATTCCTGTTGCAGGCAGGGAATGAGAGTAATTACTGTTTCCAGGCTGTGGCAATGTTGAGTCCAAACACTTTTTAGATACCATTGTAGTTTCCTCATATGCAGTCTTGCATATGGAATTGGTAGAATGCAGGATGCCATGTGGCCCAGACCCTGCAGATTTTTTTTCTTGCAGATAACTGGGACTTTGTTGCCATGTTTTTGAAGTAAGAAGTCAGTTGCCTTTGTTTGTCTGGCATGAGATAAGCCATCTGGGCAGTTGTATTTAAGCTTGCACCCAGGAGTATTATCTCTTGAGGGGGTACTAGTTTTGATTTATTTTTGTTTACTGTGTACCCTAGGCAAATTAGTAATCTTTTTACAAATGCCAGATGCTGTAGTAGAATATCTTTGGTCTTTGCTTGAATAAGGCAGTCGTCCAAGTAGGGATATATTTGAATTCCTCTTTGTCTGCAAAATGCAATTACTGGTGCCAGGCATTTCGTGAAGACCCTGGGCACAGTAGATAAGCCAAAGGGCAGTGCAGAGAATTTGTAGTGCATTGAACCAGCTATAAATCTGAGGTATCTTCTGCAAGATTGTCTGATTGGGACATGCAGGTATGCCTCTTTGACGTCCAGAGTTACAAGCCAAGCCTTCTTGTCCAGCATGGGTAGAAGCTGCTGTAGAGTCAACATTTTGAATTTTGGGACGTCCAGAAAAGTATTTAGAATAGACAGGTCCAGAACTGGTCTCCAGGCTTTGTCCTTTCTCGGTACTAAGAAAAGTCTTGAGCAAATTCCTTGTCCATGCTCTTGTTGTGGCACTGGCTGAATAGCCCCCATGTCCATGAGAGATGAAACTTGTTTTTGTGCCTCTGCCCATTGATTGTGTGGCAGGTCTGGCATACCTTTTGTCTTTGGAAGGGTGTGAAAATGGAACCTATAGTCCTGAGAGACTATATTTAAGACCCATTTGTCCTGGGTGATCTTGTGCCAGTTTTGAGAAAAAAGTGCTAGCTTTCCCCCTAAGGGTGCTGCCAAAAAATAAGTGCTTGGCATTGGCAGAGGGAAGTCATTGGGACTGTTTTCTATGAGGCTGTGATTTGTCTTCTCCGCTTTTGGAGGTAGAAGCACCCCATTGTTTGGGCCTGTATGAGCCCTGGGGCTGTTGCCTGCCTCTAGGGTGTCTGAATCTTGCCTCTTTGTGGTCTGTCTGACACTGGAAAGGACCAATTCTTAGAGGGCCAGTTCCTGCTAAATCTGGGTGGCTGTACCTGTAAGAAATCTTTTACTGTCTGCATAGATTTAGCCTTATCCTCCATTTTCTTCAACACCTCTTCTGCCTTAACACCAAACAAAGTATCATGCTGTAATGAAGCATCCAATAATTTTGCTTTAACATGAACAGGCAGATTTTTTTCCTTTAACCAAGCATGCCTTCTAATAACAGAACCTGTAACAGCGGCCTTGCACGAGGCCTCCAGTGAATCATAGACACATTGCAAAGTATGTTTTCCCACTTGTTCAGCTGCATGCAATACATCCTGCAAATCTTTGTTCTCAGAACATTCAGAGTTTGTCAACATTTGTAGTTTTAACAAAGACATTAAGTATTGCTGGTATTTGAGCATATGAAATTGACAATTTAAAGCCCTTAGAGCCAAGGTAGCAGAAGTGTAAACTTTTTCCCCCATCTGTCCAAAGCCCTAGAATCTCTATCTGAGGGGACAGGGTTTTTAGCAGAAGCAGCCTTGTCCCCTTTGGGACCCTGTGAGATAGTTTCTGGGTCAGCAGCAGGGTTTTTGTAAATAAATTTATGGGAGTCTGGAACCCTGTAGTATCTATCCGGCTTAACAGGAGCAGGAAGTAAAGAGTTTAGAGACAGACAGGACTCTGAAAATACATCATCTACTATGTCTATAACAGGGGGAATTTCAAGAGGTCTGTGCTGAGGAAGTAAAAGAAAGTCTCTAAGTCTTTTCTTAGAATCTGAATAATCTTGGCTCTCCCATTGGAAATGCTCCCTCATGGTATGCAGGGTTTCCCCAAAAGAATAGTCCTCAGGAGGAGTAGCTGAAGGAATAGAATCTTCAGCATCAGAATCCTCATAGGGAAGAACAGAATATCCCTGTTCAGAAGAGGAATCAGAGGAAATGGAAACCTGATCAGAGGAATCATATTCAGTGTCTTGCCTAGGCCTCTTATCAGGAGGGGGATGGGAACCCCTGATCAAAGTAATCAGGTCTTCGGCCATTTTGAGCATCTGTTTCTTAGGCATAGGAGTCTGTCCTGGAGAATGCTGTACTGGTTTGCTTGTCTTTAAAACTGTTTTAGACTTTGTCTTGGATGCTGAAGTAGACTTTATATAAAGTTGTGTAGGTCTGAAGACACCCTCAGAAGCCGATGCCCGCTCAGCGGCTCCAGACCCATCTGAGGGATCAATTTCCGAAGGGCCAATACCTTGAGTATCAAGAGGCCTAGCTGTCTCTACGTGGCAGTCAGAGGCGGCCTGTGGCTCTGAGGTAGCAGGAGTCAGGGGCTGCGAAAGTGCCTCACTGAGCACCGGCGACTGGCCTAGAAGAGGCTTCGTCGTCGGTTTTGGACCTCGGATGCTTGTCCTTGTCTTTATCCTTGTGTTTTTTATGAATTCCGGTCGTCGGTTGTTCCAATGGCATTATATAATTAAACCTGCTGCCAAAATAATGAAAAGCAAAATCATACCTATGCTTAGTAGTGCGTTGGTTAAATCTAGCACAAAACCGACAACTAGCAACGTCGTGGTCAGGGCCTAGGCAAGGAATACAGTAAGAATGAAAATCCTTATGAGGTATTTGCTTCCCACAAGAAATACAATTGTTAACTTTTTCTGACATCGGTCTGTAGCAAGAAAAAAGTTTCCCCAACGGGGTACTTAGCTTTATTGAAGACTTCGGATCGGAAATTTGATTTCGAAAATCTCAGGAGTCGGCCGACCGGCACTTGTGAACTGCTTTTGCTTCAGGCACCGCGCGTCAAGAAAGACTGAAGAAAATGGCGTCGGCTGCATCTTTTATACCCCTGGCGCACTGATGTCAGGGAAGAGGCGACAGCAACCGACGCCGGACCAGGACTTTGGATTTCAGGCCGACTGCGGGTAGCCTGCCAGCAGGATAACCCAAGTGTAATGACTGCAACAGTGAAACACGATGAACATCTGTACTTTTTGCACACAGAACTGTAGGTCCTAATTTGTTTCTTTTAAACTTTACTTTTTTTCTGGGAATGGACTCCAGAGAATATGATAAACAACAGAAAATTGATAAGATAGTGAAGTCTAATAAAAGGTACCATGACGTGAACCTACAAGAAACCTAAAGAAATGAAAGTCCAAGTGTCCACTTAAATTATGGGTGTAAAACAGTTCAACGGACTTCCAGAAGCAGGGATATGAAGTGGTTTTCTAAAGTATTGAAATGTTCATCATAGATCTCATGCCAGAAGACAGGATCTTTGTATGTACCTATGTTGAGTTTTTCGTTGATCATGTCTGATCAAGCAGTTTCTGTAGAAGGTAAGCCTGGCAAGCACTTCAACAGCATTTTCTCAAGCTAGGCCACCTGTAACACTTTCTTATTTGTCTTCTGTCTTATTACAGTCTTCACTTAACAATGTATTGTTTACAAAGGAGTGTTTCAGTTTGGTACTGGAAATTGAAATTACTTTGAAATGTCAAGGATCTCTTTGACTATTTTTGATTGAGTGGTGTTTGTGGTTAAAACACATTGTATATATTTGCAGGTACTTGTGTAGATTCATGAGAATAAGAAAAAGTCAGAACAAATTCTTTCTCTTGATAAATATAGTGAACAGGAGGATTTTTATATGAGGCAAATTAATTCTGCTCACTGGTAAGGAAAGTTCTTCTTTACAGTTTTTGTAGTCTCCCTTAAAAAGTTTCTAGTGTATAAAAACTTTAAATGTCATGGGAACTTTTTTATTTGGTTTACCTGCAGGTAATCTCTCATCTCCAGAGAAAAGATCCAGAGAGATGATAAAGCTACAAGTGGCAGTTATTCTACTCTCCTGCAGATTTAAGGGCATTTTGAAGGCTGAGAATTATTGTTTTGATACACAGTATGCAAGACTTTAAAAGGCTGAGAGGTTATATAATCTCCATTTAAGTAGATAGGAGTCATATAATGTCCACAAAGCAAATGCCAGAACTATGTATCTGTCTATATATGCCCATAGCAGAAAAATAGTTTCCCAGCATCATGCTTAGTAGAGAAGGATTCTTTGTTATTGCATAACTTTGGCTCACATGGTTTCTAAAAGTTCCATCTCTGAACAAATTTAAAAAATCTACAGTCTAATCTTAACAGTAATGCCATGCACTGAAAACTGGTTGCAATGCTAGATGGGACAGGAATAGACTTACTTATGGTGCTTGCTGCAGATACTGCTACAAGACCGGCCATGACAGGAGTAGTTCTGAGAAGACTAGCTTGGCTTACAGAGGAATAGCTGGGGTGGGGCAAAGGGGGCAGTCACTCCAGACACAAAAGTGTAGGGGGCATGCTCGTCAGACCCTGATCAGTCTTCAGTGCACTACTAGCACTGAATGACAATATTGCATTTGCAGTCTTATCTGTGGCAATGTAGTGATCTGTGATTTCATTGCATTACTAGCATTCTGGATGCTGGTATTGCATATCTGCTGTCAGAACTGAAGTGTTTGTTTATCTGTCTGTCTATCTATCTATCTATCTATCTATCTATCTATCTATCTATCTGTCTGTCTGTCTGTCTGTCTATCTATCTATCTATCTATCTATCTATCTATTTCGTTTTTCAACTTATAATGGGGGAGGGCTCAGACTGGGAGACTGCCAGCTACAAAAATAGCTAACTATACCTCTGTTGGCTTGGAAAAAATAATCTTACAATGAAGCAATCAGATCAAGACTTGTCAATGCTCCTGTAACTATATTTATTCAGAAGGTTCTCAAAGCAAAACAAATCAAGGCAGTTAGATTTTGTGAACTCACTCATGACCTAGGCCACTTTAGTTTTCACTCCTGCTGAGCTTGCTTTCTTTAACATCTGGCTGTAACCTGTGTACATGTCCCTGCTAACTTAGCAAGAGATTGAAGTACTGTACCACAGTCTCAAAATTCTTGTCATTCTCAGCATGAAGGATTGCATCTGGATTCCAAGTAACAGCTCCATTTATTTACATGTTCCAAGTATTTAAACAAAGCTAAAAGGCCTAGTAGTAGGAGATCCTATTAAAAAAAGTGGAAGGGATTTGTTTCTTGGACTTCAACAGAGGGTATGGTTCCTTTGCCTGTCCTTTACTAAAGCTTATAGAGTACTTAAACTGTTTTGTTTTATTCAGATGTGGCATATTTTCAGTTAAGGTGTATGTATTTTTGCAATCTCTGCATGTCTTCAGAATGTCCTTTTTCTAATAAGGCCTTTTGTAATAGAGTCCTTCAGTTAGGACCTCCTAGAAGGCATTTCTCTTCTTTGAGATTTGTACTTCATGTTGGAAAGACTAACTTTGCCACATTTAGAACCAGCAGATTCAGCAAAGTTAAAACATTTTTTGTAAAAAGTAATCTTTCTGGTTGATGTTAATTCTGAACAAGATTTTTAGTGTTACAGGTGTTTTGTGTAAACCACCTGTTATGGTATTCCATTGTGAAACAGTGTCACTGAAAACAAATCCATATATATATATATATATATATATATGTATATATATATATATATATATATATTTTTTTTTACATTTTATCTCCCAACTGTCTTCTGACCATGAGCCTGTATTAGTGAAATGGCCCCAAGGCTGCCAGTCCCACATCCATAACAGATGAGCCAGAATTTACTGTTAAGTTTTAACCTCTCTTGCCCCCTCTTCCAGTTCCTTAGCTGAAAATCAGACTGGTCATCCGGGTTATACTCAGGTCATTATCCTTCTATGCCGAAATGATTTTCATGCCAAACATACTTCATTCAGTGATTCAAGCCATTCATTTGTTAGTGTTCTTTGCAAGTGATCAACATGATAATGAGAGCGAAGTGGTTCCATTAATGATAATGAGAACTGGCTGTATCTACTGGGCATCCACAGACAACTCAGATACCACAGAAAAAGTACAGATCAGTCATACATGTCTTTTAAAAATAGAGACACAAGGCCACAATAAGCAAACTGTTTCTATTTAATTGGCACACCATCTTCCCTTTGCAATGGCAAATATAAAAAAAAACTTTTCAGGGCACAGTGGTAACCCATTCTACTATGGCAAAGCCACATTAGCAGTATATTTCAGGAATTTTTGTACACTAGATATTTTAGAAGGTGCACCTTGGTGTATAGCTTGAATGGGCATGCCTTCGGACTGACGACACTATAAAAAACAACTGCCAATCATTAGCAGACCGGAGTTCTGCTGTGGCAACCCCTAACCGGGAATAGCCGAGAGACAAACAACAACAACAACCTTGGTATATAGCTTACACCTTCATAAAACACCATAAGTTGGAGGCATAGAGTCCTGGTCTATGGCAAGTTTTTGCTGGTTATATTACACAGTGTCCTCTGCTAGTCATTTAGTCATGGTTAGAATGATACTGCTTGAGAATCTACCTAGATGTTTAGATTTAATGTTCGTTCACAGTTCCAAATAAGAGAGTACTGTTGCATATCTCCTTAACAAAACATGTACATATCTTTCTTGTTTCTTTATTGTACTATTTCCCAGTTAAAAATTCTTGTTACAGTTAACTACATGTACTGAAAGACTAGCTTACAACAGTCATTAGTCCCTATGAGGGCCTTATGGGGTTTGAACAACTGAAGAAAACCATTAGCAGAGCTGATTTAATAAGAGAGCCTTATGTACCAACCAGAGTGCTGCTGCTGTGAGACCAGTGCTGGACTTTTTAAGAACTGAAGCACATGTGCAAACTTTCTTGCCAAAATTAAGGCCGTATAAGATGAGTAAAGCCCAGATTAACTGTTATAGTGATATTTCCTTGGTGATCCTTTGTTATGGTAAGTGGCACCTAAACTACTCAGTTCTGTGTATGTGTGCTGAAATCCATGTTTTCTACCATATCATTAACTATGTATTTTTTTAAAGGAAGAAACTGAAGTGCAGCTCTGGTACAGGAAGAAAACAGTAGCTAATAACAGCAAAACAACCAGCAAATCAGTCACCAAACTCAAAACTTGTCAAAAAATATGCTTAATACCAAAAGTAGGTTAAAAACAACAGTTTAGCACTTTCGTCTGTAACACTAAGACATCATCAGAACTCTGAATGTACTGCTTTTGGAAGCCATTTTAAAACTTAAGTGCAGAAGACACACCTCTCATGTAAACACATGTAGCTGAAATTAGTGTGAAATAGAAAAAATAAAGTAACAACACTAAAAATAAGTTGTTTTGCCCTTATTAGCTACTGTAATTTGTTGTAAGCTGTATTTTTGTGTACTTGTAATGTCAACTTTTTTTTAACTCTTCAGATGTCTCCTGAAAAATGGCTTGTAATTCAGTTGCACAGATCAGCTAATACATTTAAGTTAATACATGAATAAAATTAGGGTCTATGTTAAATCATCGAATGCTTAAGAAAGCGAACAATGATTTATTGACCCCCATGTAAGCGAAAGCTTACAATCTTGAACGCTTAGAAAAGCGATTCTTTTCCAAAGAAAGAAAATCGCTGTTCCACAAAAAAAAAAATATTTTAAATATTACATAAAGTGCGCCCCCCACCCACACACATACACATCCCCTACTTAAATATACCAACTCCAAGATCGCACTACAGTGATGAAAACGGCAAAGTAATGGCAGTGACCAAGCAAATTCTTTCCCAGGGAAAGAATTTGCTTATATGCCGTTTCACTATTTTGCCTTTTCCTGCTTTCAAGTTCGATCAAGACGCATTCGAAAGATTGTGTCTTAAATCATTTAATAGGAACCCTAAAATAATATATATTTTGCCTTTCAGAATACAGTGTTTTAGCTTTGATTTTCTTGCTGCTTTAATTTCTAAATAATTGTTGATATTCTGCTTCCTCAAATACCTTAATATTAATGAGGGTACATATTTCTTAATTTAAATATTACTGTACACTGACACTCTATTCTTGTGTGTACCAGAGAAATTGAAACTGTTTACTATATCAGAAATAGAAGCTGCTGTTCTTCAGTCTATTAATATCTGCAGAGTTTCATGAGATAGAACAACATTAAAAAACTTCTGTCAAAACAGGCAGCCTACACAGCTATAGCTTTAAGAAAGTTTCTTAATTAGTGGGGAGCCTTTTTTCATGCTGAGTGTGCTGGAATTAGTAATCATTTGATCTTAATGTACACTTAAAGAACTATACACATAACTTAACAGTGTGGTCAGATCAAATTTGCCTCTTTTAGTTAGAGTTGCTACAAAATGTTTTTTTTTTTAATTCTTTAAGCTGCATTTATTATATTGAAATGATTTAGCAATTGCTTTGCAATAGCTGACATCTTAAAAGCTCTTCAACAACATTTTCAGATAATTAGTATAAACTCAGTACAGTGGGAAAATGCATTCTAGTGTGTTGTTCTTTGCAGATGTAATGGCCTTTAAGTCATTTTCCAAATAAACAGACACTAAAGGACACATTTTATAAAGCCATTAAGAATAAGTAAGCATTGCTGGACAGCCATGAGTTTAAAGCAATGTTGCATATGGCATTCTTTTCTTTTTCCATACATATGACTATATAGTTGCAGAGAACAGAGCTATGTCTAGAGAAATGAGAAACCTTGTCTGGATCATTATTTGTTTGGTAGGGGCAATCCTACAACTGGTTAACTAGTTCATATATATGTTTAGACTCCAGTAGAATTGGGGTTTTGCAGTACATAGAAGACCCCTCATTCACTGTTTTGCCTTCTAGTAACGGCTTACATATGATTCATAAACTTGGTGAATGGAGCCTAGAGTTAGAGAAAACCACAGCAGCTTCTGCCAGACCATGGCTGTAAAAGTTACCCGTCACATGTATATGTAACCATGGATTATTCAACAAGCTCAGGACAGTGTACAAGGGAGGAATGCCGAGGTGCACTACAGTCACCAACAGCTACCAACATTAGTTTCACGTAGCTATGACAGTAGGAACACACAGGGACTTGGAAGCACACATCTAACTTCAAACTGTTGAAGAGCATTGGGGCTAACAGCAGTAAGATAAGTAAGCATACTTCACAGACATGAAACCATAGAATATAGGACTACATAATCCTGTCTGATATGCATGAATAGCTAATGAATGCTGCATATTTCCCAAGACCTATGGATCATTTACCTACAGAATGAACACTACACTGAGAAACTGCAGCAGGTCTGCACCAGCACCATGTATGGTACGTCAACCACAGGCATGAACAGTATGCTGTTGGTGATGGATGGATAAGAATGGGCACTACCTCCTGTCTGAGATACTCCTGAGCTGGACCCATATCACACTTCATCCTTCCAAATTTGTAACATCATTAAGAGTGCAAGCACCACAGTTACAAACAGTGCATCTAAATCATGCCGTTGGACAGTGCAGGCATTGGAGAACACATTTGTCACATTATCCTTTACTACAGTGTACATCCATAAGATATTATAGAGATTGATAGTGTTGATCCTCTTTAGTCTGAATACTGTTGCCTTTTCTCCAGAGGCCTATGATGTATCTTCTTCTTTTTCTTTCGGCTGCTCCCATTAGGGGTCACCACAGTGGATCACCTGTTTCCATTTCTTCCTGTCCTCTGCATCTTGCATTGTCACACCAACCACCTGCATATCCGCTCTCACCACATCCATAAACCATATCTTAGGCCTTCCTCTTTTCCTCTTACCTGGCAGCTCCATCCTTAACATTTTTCTGCCAATATATCCAGCGTCCCTCCTCAGTACATGCCCAAACCAATGCAATCTTGCCTCTCTGGCTTTGTCTCCAAACTGTCCAACCTGAGGTGACCCTCTAATATACTTATTTCTAATCTTGTCCATCCTCATCACGCCCAATGCAAATCTTAACAGCTTTAAGTCTGCCACCTCCAGCTCTGAGTCATGTCATTTTGCCCATGCTACTGTCTCCAACCCATATAACATACCTGGTCTCACTACCATCTTGCAGAGCTTTCACTCTTACTAGTACCCATCTGTCACAAATCACTCCTGACACTCTTCTCCACCCACTCCACCCTGCCTGCACTCTGTTCTTCACCTATGATGTATTTTGATGTTAATCTATGTTATACAGAGTGTTTGTATAATCTCATCTTTATTTTTACTTATTTCATGGTTTTCCACATAACTTACAACTTTCTACATGTCAGACTCTTCAGTAAGCTTCTTCAAATGTAATAAATACTTTCACTTGCCCTGCATACATCATTCACTGCTTAATCTGAATCCACTAGTAATCTGTCCCTTGTCTTATAATTTCTAATGACATCACCTGCCCGGAATGCCCAGATTTTTGTCTAATATTTTTGATCTGTTCCTCATAAAATTTACATTTTCCTGGCTAATCACTGAGGATTGAAGTCACTAAATAATGACATCCACTTGTGTTTCAGACATCTTATCCTTCAGAAAATGCATGCTAACATACACCATGTTACTCTAGCTAGCACCCTTCTAAGTTTATTAGAGCAATATTTAAAAGCTGTCCCTATTTTTGGGCCTTTGTCTCCCCATTATTTTGGGCTTTGTCCAGATTTCTAGCCATAAGAGGTTGAGAAGTATGCTTTTGAAACACAAGCATGTTACAAACTTTTATGGTCTGTTCCCTTGTGTGTTGCAGAACTGCAGTTTGCTGTGCCTTTTTGGGCTTTTCTGATATTTTTCTCATAATCAGGAATTAATCCTATAACTGGATCCACAGTTTCCAGTTGCAGTAGTAATTATCCTGAAGTAAAAGCTTTCCTATTCACTGCATTTGGATTTCTCAAACAAAAGGCATGCAGACTTGTGTTTACTTGTGACATTATAACAAATCAGTCGTAAAACTGCATGAATCAAGCAAGTATCATCATTCGCTTTCAGATTGTGGTGTATGTACTGGATACACTGTACAAGACAATGTGATGTACATTCAGAAACTGTGAAAGGTGCTAAAGGGTACCAACTATTGTATCCATTTTGGAAGTCCCATTTTCAGCAAAGCCCCATCAGCTAGTCTCCAAATTACACACAAATAGCACAGTACTGTAGTCCCATTTTCAGCAAAGCCCCAGCAGCTAGTCTCCAAATTACACACAAGTAGTACAGTTGAAGGTTAGGCGTCAAGCTGGCACCTCGGCGTTTCGTAAAAATCTACTGCCAATCATTAGCGGACTGGAGTTCTGCTGTGGCGACCCCTTACCGGGAAAAAGCCGAAAGACAAACAAAGTACAGTACTGATAGACTGTGTAGTGGTTTAAATTAATTACCATCAAAATACAGGTGAAAGTACAGTATTACACATATGGTTATGTAAAAATTGATAGTGATTAGATTAGTATCATCTGATATATGCAGAAAATGTGACATTAGATAAAACAGCAAAAAATTGTATTAAATTGGAACAAAATTCAACAGTGATGAAAAAAATGTAAGTTTCTGTTATAAATCTTATGTTATAATCTGAAAGCTAATCACCCTTTACATCCACATCCCACCTCCACACCCCCCAGTAAGGAAACCTCCTTAAAAAACTTCTCCAAAGCCAACTTCATGCTACTCAAGTCAGAAGTGACAAACTTCATGACACCCATGCAGACGGGAACTGAAAGTTCAACTGCTGAATCCTACACTAAGGCACTGTACGAGCACATCCACTCATGCATAAATCGTGCCATCCAAAATAGAACCAAGATGCTCTCATCCAAAAAAGGAAGCCAATCTGGTGGTCCCCTGCCATAAACTGACTTTACAACAAAAGGAAGAAACTGTTGCAGAAAAGAGGAAAATCCCAGGATGCAAAAAACTCCCTTATCAGCCTCGGTAAGAAACTGAGATCCCTCGTAAAATCCTCCAAAGCTAGTTATGAAAATAAAATTGCCAAAGATTCCAAAGACAACCACAAGGCATTCTATAACTATGTCAGTAAACTAAATGGCAATGCTCAGATCTGCTCTGAGCTAAAACAGAATGGCATTAAATATACTGATCCCAAGGATATTGCCAATATCCTGGCAGATCGATTCACTGCCAACTTCACCCCCTCTCACTCCCTAAATGGCCCATCTCAATACTGGAAAATTGCCAAATTCCGGTAATAATGGCCACACAGGTAAAAATGCACTCTCCAAAGCTAAGAATACAGCATCCATGGGACCAGATGACATCCCGGGCTGTGTACTACATGAACTACAATATGAACAGGCACCTCACCTAAGTGTCATGTTTAATCATAGCCTCACCTCAGGTTTCGTGCCCACTGAGTGGCGCAGACCTACATTTATCCCACTCCACAAGGGGGGATCCACCTTGGATCCAGGAAACTACCATCCCATCAGTCTGGCAAGCCTTATCTGCAAGGCCATGGAGTGTATTATCATGGAACTTATAAACAAAGACATTGGCAACCTTCAAACACTGGACCCAACCCAGTTTGGGTTCGTGAAGGGCCGATCTTGTCTCCTGAACCTGATTGACTTCTTCAAATCAGTCTCCAGAGCCATGGACAAGGGTAAGGTGGTCCACACAGCCTATCTAGACCTTGCCAAGGCCTTTGACACCATCCCCCACTCTGGAATCATAGATAAACTTACTAAGCTGGGCATTAATCCCTACGTCACCCAATGGGTTGCTAACTGGCTTACTGATAGAACCCACACTGTAAAAGTAGCCAACTCCAAATCCAGCTCCAGACAAGTGGAGTACCTCAGGGTTCAGTCCTGGGACCGCTCTTGTTTGGCATCTACTTCTCTGAAGTACAGGCCAACACTAAGGGACTCTGGCTAACAAGGTTTGCAGATGACTGCAAACTGGGAGCCATTATTGAATCCCCAAATGATGTGGATACTCTACAAAAGGGCCTTACAGAAACAGATGCTTGGTACCAGAGCCATGGGCTCAAGCTCAATGCCAAGAAATGTATAGTTATCCCCTTTGGGAAAAAACATGTATCCATGAATTACCATATAGGTGGCAGTACACTAAACACCAAAAGTGTGATAAGAGACTTAGGGACACAGGTGGACAGTGGTCTCACCTTCGATAACCACATCGCCACAACAGTCAGGAAATCCTTCTATGTGGCACACCTCATCACTAAGGGCTTTTCATCCAGAAAAAAGGAGGTCATTGTCCCACTCTACTCATCCCTCATTAGACCCATTATAGAATACAATGCCCCGTTTGGTATGTACCTCTCAAGACATCTGCAACAATTAGAAAGGCCGCAGAAATACCTCACTAAAAGAATCACAGGCCTAAAGCAGATGCCCTACGCTGACCACGGCGATCTCTGCTTAACATACAAGGCTATGTCAAACTCAGAGCTGTTGGACATGCTACACTTAAAAGAAATCCCAATCCCTCAGAGCCACACGCTCCAGGGATCTAAACCTTGTCATCACAAAAAACAAAACATACTGGAGGGATAGGTTCCTGACCCAGAGACTCCCCCAGACTCTGGAATAGATTGCCCATACATATCAAGCAGAGTGCCTCTTTGGCCCTCTTCAAAAGGAACCTTGACGATTGGATGGGAGAAAGGAAATTCACCCCAGGGATCACATCAGTCGCCCTGCTAGACAGGGGTCCAGGGAAGTAAATAGTATGGGAAGAAATAGCCAGGGAATTGTTATGGCTAGGCTTGTATAGGCCCTAGGGCTGATAGCCTAGTACCAACCTATGAACCTATAAACAAGTTTAACATTACCCTATATGAAGGGAAAAAATACATAGGTGCTAAAAATGCTATATTAAGAAATTTTTGTGGTTAAGATATAGTCTGAGGGAAAATGATACAGTTAAACTAGGTTAGTGAGTTATCTTCAGGAAAATCTGGCACTATATGTGAAAGTTAGGAGGAGGCTAGGATTATTTGGATGCAAAAGAAAAGTACTACAGTCAGCATGCTACTGAACAAATTACATATAAGAATTTGTTTGTTTGGAAAATGAAAGGAAGAAACAAAGTTAATTAAGGCAATAATTTACTTTAAGTAATTTTGTAGGGCAATTTCAAATCATTTTATGATACTGAGTTAATTATTTCTTAATTCACATTTTCTCTGGAGTGTATTGCAAGGTGAAAGGATCTTATTTCAGCATTTTCAGTCAGATACTGTAAATAAAGTATCACTAAATTTATTTTTAGGAAACAGGACCTGAATAATCAAAAGTCTCATTGGGTTTTTCTCCACATGATGATGTTTTGTAGGAAAAGCGGTTGTTTAAAAATACAAGTTCAGAGCTAAATGTTGTTGAATGCATGTAAAATGGTGATCTGAATGTGAACCAGTCCATTTGTTGTAAGGACAGGCAGTGATGAGTTCTGCCATGGTGACCTACAATTAACAGTGGGGTTCTGTTATAGACATTTTTCATTTTATGTATGTGGGATGCCAGTACGTCAATTAGAAGTTGGGCTGAATATATGGTTTGCAGAAAAAATAATTTGCATTGTGTAATTTAGAGAAGTCAGATAGGAATACTACAGTTCTGTAAAAAGCACTTTAAGACTTTTTGTTTTGTGCAACTGACAGTAATATGTGAATAAAACTTTCACTGGTTATCAGTAATGCAAACTTCTCAACTGGTAATTTAGTCAGGGTATGGATGTTAAGAGTTCTCTTAATAAGGTCACTAGAAGAGATGCATTTATCTTTCTAGTGGAACCATTTAGTAAAAAGTTAATGGATTTAGTCATGCTAGCAATGAAATATAGTCTTAAACCGGTAAGCCATTTCTAGAGAGTGTTAAAGCATGTATGTTATTTGTCTTAATTAGCTGCAGTGGAATTGTCTGATAGCGTAGTATTAGGATATTTAGGGTCTGGACAAGGTTGACATTACCATGGTGATTTAGCATGTCATTAAGAAGGATTGTTAACAGAAAAAGATCAAGGAGAGAACCCTGTGGTACACCTTTATCAAATTATGCGAGATAGATTAACTCTGTTTAATAGCTTTTTATCACTTTTGAAGGTGTCTGAGAACCACTGACTTACATTAACAGTAAGACCTGAAAACTTCATGTTTATTAAAAGATTGGAGTGATCAGCTCTAATAATAAAGTTTTTGAAAAATCTAGGAATACTGCATTCACTGAGCTGCCCTTATCTAGCTGTAAGCAGACATAGTTAGCCTTGTCCACTGTATCAGTGCCATAGTTAGGATGAAACCAATGTATACTTGAAAAGATGTTGGAATTAGAGAACTACTTAAGCTGTTGATGGACATATTTTTCATGGATTTTTGACAAAACAGTAAAACCACGGACTACATGTTCACTTGTATTAAAGAGAATACTGAGAACTGGAGGAACTTTACCTTCCTTTATGGACCAGTTAATTAGTGTAGTGACAAGATGAGAGCAACTCAGCAGCAGATGTTAGAAATTCTTGAGGAAAACTAAACCTGACTTAAGTTTCTGTATGTATTAGTAACAGTGCTGGCTGATACTGTCTGGATAGAAAATGTAATGAAAGTGTTGATGGAGAGTGGTTGTAAGACTTTGAATATGCCTGTTTATAACAAATGTTTTTATTGAATCATTGACATTTTGCAAATAGATTAGCTACCAGATGAGCTACTTCAGGGGACTGCATCTCTGCTGTGGATGTTGGTGACATCACATGCATCATTATGGTATTGCTGCATTTAGTGGGGCATTGCATGTGGCCATTCTTTTGTGAGGCTGTTTGGAACATATTGGCCTTCTGCTATGTGGCACTTAATTTTGGCACTGTAACTTTGCACTGTTGTTCAACATGTCTCACACCCATGTGATTTCTGATCTGTCCCTTTCTCTTTCACCACAGGCAAATGGCAGAGCAAGAGACCAACTGTGTATGTTATATATATATATATATATATATATATATATATATATATATATATATATGTGTGTGTGTGTGTGTGTGTGTGTGTGTGGTGTGTAGTGTGTGTAGCTAGGTGTATGTATCTTCACTTATGGCTCCTTCCCATTGTTTCTCCTTCCTGCAATTCAAGAAGATCACAGTAATCCACAAGCAGTTCATTCACTGCCTGTCCCTCCTTCTGACACAGCTGCAGTGGATGGGAAAGCTGGTACTGCTTCACTGTAGGGGGTTCACTCCTCACTGTGTCTCAGCCATTGCTAATGGAGATGGCAGAGACAGTGGTAGACACGTCTATGGCTCACCAGATAGCCAATATGGAGCACCTACTGGAACAAATTTGTTTGACTGGCAGTGCCATTCCATCAGGCCAGTAGAAAAAGGTGAGATCCCTCCCACTAGCCAACCTGACCCATCTGCTTGGTCCAAATAAAATCCCTGTTGGCCATTTGGCAGCTAGTATACTGCCCGCATCACAGCCTTTTCCCATTTCTTTTGTGATCCAACCCATCACTTGTATGTTAACCAGCATTCTCTGTGACTGTTTGTCTCTCTCGTGCTTGTCTGTACGTCCCCTGAGTGTCCCTCTCCCGCCTACTACTGTGTCCTTATTGACCCCTGTTTTGTTTGCACGCCCCTTCTCACTTCCTTTTCCACAATTCTTTCCCTCTTTTTCCCTGTCACCCTTCCCTCATCACTTTTCTCTTTTTGTATAAAATAGGGGTCCTATCCCCAGAACAAATATGGCCTGATCTCCCCCTTATCTGCCCTTTCTTATCTATGTTCCTTTTGTGTACCTTTGCTTGCTATATTCCCTCACTTTCTACTGTCTTGTGCTCCCTTTTTTCCCTTTAATAAGACCTCAGGGTCAAGCTTCTTTGACACCAGATGACAAATATTTACACTTTGTTACAGGTAATTGTTTTGTGGCAATGTCTGCTGCTTCTATACACACTGCAACAGCATGCACTGACCCATCTTCAAAGCTTAACACTACCCAGTAAATGCCTTGTCAGATAAGTGCAGGTTGTTTCTTTGAGGATGTTGAACCTCATATACATGGCACTGCTCATCCGCTTACAGTTTGGCTTATTTGTTTTATTCCCCTCTACTTAGTGGAGCTGTCTGCTCCTAAGCACATTGTGTTCACATTTGGTTATTTAAATATGCTTTTCACCACAGTGTATCCCTCCTTTATGATGTAGACTTTGTGCAGGCAAACAGCACATATCTGTAGATCGTTGCCTTTGAGCAGTTTGATTCTGCACTGGTCAGCAATAATTTTGGACCTATATGCAGTAAATTAATCATTACTGTTGTGACTCCTCACCACTGGACTGGTAATCAAGGAGCCTCAGTCCTCACCACTGGCACCAGTGGAGGACGTACATAGGGAGGATGACTGGTACACATATAGTATTTCCAGATGCAACTCTCTGCATCAGGTGCAATTTCCCTTAAGAGCACATAGAGATCACAGTTAGTCTGGGGCTGGTTTCTCCCTCTTTCTCCAGATCCCCAATAAGACTCCTAACTGGCACAGCTATAGGGTTGAGTCCTTAGCCAGTGTTCCAAGCCAAGTCTTCCAACACTCTCTCTGTCCAACCAGTGCTTCATGTCCCTGCCCAAGTAGCTGACACACACACACACACACACACACACACACACACACACACACACACACACACACACACACACACACACACACACACACACACACCTCTGGAAAAGGCAAGCACAGGTTTACTTGCTATGCCCTCTTCTGCCCAGATGATAAGGTAGTTATCACTGCCACCAGAACCCCTTATCTGTTACTTTAAGGCCCTTAACAAAGGGTGTCCAATCTTACTGTGTAATGTTACTGTCAATACAAATGGTAGTTTGACCAAGAGCAAGGCTATTAGGAGTGGCCCACAGTGTCAACAAATAAATATGCAACTACTCTCAGAACTTAAATATCTCTAGACAGATCAACACAATGAAACATTTAAATATATTTAATAAAATAATAAGAGTACAAGAAAATACTCCGTAAATAATTACAGTAACAGCAGAGTTCGAAATGTTTGAAACAACATTGCAGGTCAGTCTAAAAAAAATCTAAATTCAGCTTTTCTATATTTTTGACTATATCTAAGAGAATTACTATAACATAGAAATGTACTCGGAGCAAGGCAGATGTGTGGTAAATGGATCTTGTCAGGTCCAAGACAGAATGCTGTCTCTCTCAGAGAGTTCTTAAATTAACATCTCAAATATTATTGCTGGGATAGCTTGGAGAATGACATCATTTTTTGTCATCTGACTCTATCCCAGGTAAACCCTGCACTGCTGAAAGCTAGCAGTATTTAGCATCCACCTGTGAAAATACATAGATAAGGCCTTTTCCTCATATCTTTGGCAAATAGTAGAAGTCATAAAACAATAAAACACTTTCAAGACAATACAGAAAGCTCCTTAGTTGTAGAGAGTGTGTCTCCTTGCTACACTGAAAATGAAAGACAACATCTTTTTTATGGCCTAGCCATAAAGTAATTTAATTTCAGCTACTTTTCTGAAGTTTTTCAAGTTAACCTCCTGTATTCCATTTCCCCTGTTAAAATATATACATTTAAACAGTTACAATAGTGTATGTCAATTTCTGTTCTATTCCAGCAGGGTACACTGTGGATAAATTTCAAACAGCACTTTGTAAAATACCTCTTCAACACACATGTCTGTACAAACCGTATTATATGGAAAAACCTGGAACCTACTTCCCTCCAAACTTTCCACACTTCCCTCTATTACTCTGTTTAAAAATAAACTTAAGCTCTTTCTCAAAACACATTGGATGTGCCCCTGTACTAAACCTGACTGACCAACATACTCTTGTTACTTGATTCAACTTTACCTTCTCATCTCTGCAATAATTTCATCTTAACAACTACTATTCTACCTCTCCATCATAGTCTTACTTATTACTGTATTCTCTAAAAAGCTACATGTTTTACTACTAGATGTATTACTCAACTGCTACTCCATTTTACTTTATTTTATCTTCCTTTTATCTATATTTATACTGTACTTTTTTAGCTATTATTCTTTCTCAGCATTTAATTGTAACTTCATTAGTAACCGTACTAAGTCTAGTCACATATTTTGCATTTTTTTATACTTATAAATGTGTGACCACTTAAAGTTTTTTTTCTTTATGGTAAATGTATTTGCATTTTAAATATGTACTTCTGTAGATGTGAACTTTATTTGAAATGTTTGGAGCTTTTCTCCCTGGGCCTGTACTGAAAATGGACATATATCCAGCTAGACTAGCCCGGTCAACAAATGTAAAATCAAAAATAAAATAAAATATGACATACAGCTCTAATACATTTGTAACACAAACATCTTATATGAATCATGTTGATATTCACAAATGACATATAATTATTTACAAAATTCCAGATAGTTGGGTTGGCAGTATCTCCTTTCAGGACATTTCTTCCCCCCTTCAAAGACTCAAGCTAATTTTTTAAGTGACTCTTGAGAAACAGTTTGAGAGGGATGAGCCTATATGGGAAAATCTTACCCCATTCCCTGTCTTAACAGCCCCTGTGCATTGTCATTGCTAACCCCACTGTGGTGCTGCACTGTCATATCATATGCCTGCAACCCTAGGCTCCACCTTAGTAGCTTAGCATTTTTCTGGCTGGCTCGATGTAGCCATGTTAAGGGATTGTGGTCTGTAATTACAGTGAGTTTCCTTCCATACACACAAGGCTGAAGGTACTGCAGTACCCACACTATGGCTAGACATTCATTTTCTACATTCCACCCTGAGTTGAAGCCTGTGGATGAGATATACCACTGGGTGCTCTTCTCCCTCTGAGGAAACCTGGCTGAGGACAGCCCTCACCCCATGGTTTGAAGCATCCACCTGCACAACAAATTCTTTGCTGTAATCTGGACTGACTAACACAGTGGATTCTCCCTTTAAGCTTCTGGAATGTCTGCTCACATGCTGGGGTCCACACTACCTTATCTGGCCTGTTTTTCCTTGTCAGGTCTGTGAAAGGAGCAGCTATGGTAGTATAAATGGGGACAAACTTTCTGTAGTACCCTGCTGTCCCTTAGAATGACCTCACCTGCTTTTTGGAAACAGGGGCAGGCCATGCCAGAATTGCTTCCACTTTGGCAGGTTCTGGCCTGATCTTACCACTCCCCACTCTGTGTCCAAGTAGGAGACCTCTGTCATACCCTCCTAACACTTATTGGGGTAATTGGTCAACCCTGCCCTCGGTGTTCTGCCCAGCACCTCCCTGACATGCTGAAGTTGCTCTTGCCAGGAATGACTGTAGATGGCAATATCATCCAGGTAAGCAAGGGCAAAATCTCTTGCTAGGATAAAATCTACCAACCTCTGGAAAGTCGCTGGGACATTTTGCATCACAAAATGCATCTTTGTGAACTCATACAAGCTGAAAAGAGTCACAAAGGCTGACTTCTGTCTAGTGTTTGGAGTCAAGGGCACCTGCTAGTAGCCCTTGGTAAGATCAATAGTGGTGAAATACTTAGCCCTACTCAGCTGCTCTAGGGCTTCATCTGTCAAGGGCATGGGGTAAGCATCTGACTCTGTGTGACTATTTAATTTCCTGAAGTCCACACAGAACCTAGTGCTGCCATCCTTCTTTGGTACCAGCACCACTGGGGAGGCCCAGGGACTGCTGGACTCCTGAATTACCCCTAGTTCCAACATTTCCTGCATCTCCTCCCTCAGAGTCTGTTTGACTCTCTCAAGCACTCTATAAGGGGCCTGCTTGATAGGCCTTTGGGGTCCTGTAGCCACATGGTGCTGTACCAGGTGGGTGCACTTGGTACAGCACCAGGTGGGTGCACCCTGGTTTCCCAGTGAACATGCCCCCAAACTCCTGTATCACTGCTCGGATTTCTTGAACCTGGGTAGGAGATAGCTGTTGGGACATTGCTACCCCTTCCACTGAGGTGTCAGTCCTAGCCTTAATGAGGAGATCAATCAACAGATCCCCTTCAGACTCCTCCTGCCATCCACTGCAAATACTGAGCACAAATGTCTCTCTATCATGGTATAGTTTATTCATGTTAACATGGTACAATTTGTGCTCCTGACTCCTGCCTAGCAGTTCTACCATGTAGTTAACATCACTGACCTTCCTTACCACCTTGAAGAGTCTCTCCCAACCTGTCTGCAGCTAGTTGTGTCTGACAGGAATGAGAACCAAACCTGCTGCCCCACAGCCTACTCTCTAGCTTGAGCATTCCTGTCATACCAGACCTTTATTTGCTGTTGGGCTTCTGCCAGGTTGTCCTGGGCCAAGCCCATGAGTGCCCTGAGCCTTGTCCTGTGATTTAGGACATATGCCACAACTGAATCCTTGTGAGATTCCCACTCACCTTCCCACTCATCACAAATCAAATCTAGAGGTCCCCTCACCCTGTGCCCATACAGCAACTCAAAGGGTGGAAAACCTGTGGATTCCTGGGTCACCTTCCTGTAAGCAAACAGATGGGGCAGATATTTGTCCCACTCCCTCTTCAACTGGTCTGCAAATGCCCGTAGCATGGTCTTTAGTGTAGAGTTTAACCTCTCAACCAAACCATTAGTCTCAGGATGGTAGGGGATGGTCTTTAGGTGCTTCAGCCCACAATATTTGCACAGATAAGCCAGCAGTTTTGACATAAAACTGGCACCTCTGTCAGTCCGTATTTCTTTTGGGAAACCTACCCTGCTGAAAATCTCTAACAAAGCATTTGCCACCTTTTCTGCCTCAATGGAGGGCAGAGCCACTGCATCAGGGTATCTGGTAGCATGATCTACTACCACTAGGATATACTTCTTCCCTGTTAAACTTGGGGTACTCAGAGGCCCCACAATATCCATAGCTACCCTCTGAAATGGCTCTGCAATCACAGGCAAAGGAATCAAAGGAGCTTTGACCCTGACACCTGCCTTGCCTACCTTTTGGCACTGCTCTCAGGTCCTGCAGTACCCTGTTACATCTCTGGAAATCCCAGGCCAATAAAAGGTCTGCATAATACATCTCTTTGTACTCTTTATGCCCATATGACCTGCAACTGCAAAGGGAATATCATGGGCTATGGCTAGAAGTGCCAGACGGTAGGCTCTAGCCACTACCAACTGCTGTATTCTCTCACCCTTTAGCCCTCCCTCGGGGTCCACTCTCTATACAGTAACCCTTTGTCCCAGTGTACAGATTACCCTTTTCCTTGAGAATCAGGTGCTTCTCTGGCTACCTCCCTCAAGCCCAGTAATATAGGGTCCGAGAGCTGAGCCTTTCTCAACTCTCTCTTTGTAAACCTTCCCAGCTCCCCTTCCACAGGAAGTCTGGTATCCTCTGACAGCGGTGCCTCACTGTCAGTCTGGGTACTACTACTCACTTCTGCCTTTGCAGTCACTCTGTCCAAGAGAACATCAGTACCCACCAGCACTGTGGCTCACCTTCAGTCTCACTGCTACAGTGTAGCCCCCTCTCTGAAGTAGCTACATCACCAGTCCTGGCTGCAAGTGTGTGGTCTGTCTGCATCCCCCCCAGGCCACCAGACCCACATGCTTGTCTTCAAACCAGACTGCATGTAACTGCATGCACACAAGGTATTGCATTATCAAAATCATTCCCTAACAGGACATCTGCAGGGATATCCTCAAACACAACTATTTGCTTGCTTTCTTTTCCACCCTCTCAGTCAAGGTGAACCCTAGCCAAAGGTATTTGGAATGGGGACCCTCCTAAAGCTCTGACTGGAGTAGACTGCCCAAGCAAGTAGTGCTCCTCTTTAACCATTACAGGCTTCTCAATGGTTAGGTCGGAGGTTGTGTCTCTCTCTTAGCAGTAGCCTGGTTCCCATCTACTAAGATAGGATATAACCTCTTGTGGTAGTTTAGTAACCTTGTTATCTCTAGACAACTTACTGATGGCATTCTGTCTTTGGCTCTCCCACCTTTTTTTTCCCCACCTTGCCTCCATGGACATGTATATGCTACATGGCCTCGCTGGTTACATTTACAATTAACCCTTTATCTTGGCCTTGTACCTGAACTAGTGGCTTCCCCTGCTACTGGTGGACTCTGTTGGGGTGGTTTAGGCTGCTGACCATGAGTTCCGTTAGACCCATGAGCAGCACTGGGTATCCCTTTCCTGTGCATTGATGCCCTGATGTTCTTCGTTTCCCATTGCTGCAGTCCTTACTATTGGGGGTAGTCCGCTATCCAGTCGGCCCGAATACCAGAGTATATGGCTGACGTCGGTCAGGGCGCATTAGACTGACGTCAGTACGTCAGGGTACTAATGCGCATGACCGACGTCATATCCTCAGTCTTTTTTGCCGCATGGTCCGATGCAGAAGCAGTTTTGCGAGTGCAGGTTGGCGTTCTGAAATATTTCCGAAGCCGGAGTTTCAGACCGAATCAGAGTTGGCTAAGTACCCAGTTGGGGAACATTTTGGTTTCTTCTTGCCTCAGTAATTTACCGGATGTCAGAAAAGTGAATAACTGTATTTCTTGTGGGAAACAGATACCTCATAGGGATTACCATACCTTGTGTATACCTTGTTTAGGGCCTGAGCACGACGTTGTTGGATGCCGCTCTTGTGCTAGGTTTAACAAACGCACTATTAAGAGACGGTTAGACTGTGCCAGGTTAGTGTTTGGGAAGCGTTGCAATTATAAAATGCCGTCGGATGTTCCGACGCCCGCTTCGTCCAAGAAGCGCAAGGACAAAACAGCGAAGCCTAGGGTTGATGAACCGGCAGTCCCGGACGTCGGTTCTTTAGAAGGCTCTGTGGAGCCAGAGGTTTTACCAGGAGTTTCTTTGGAGTCTCAGGCAGAGACTTTACTGTTACAGGATGTGCCTTCTCAGGAGGTAGGCCAGGCTGAGGGGCTTCTCAGGTAACTGTTCTTCCCTCTCTTCCCAAGGTAGTTAGAGCCTCTCCTTCTGTTGCCAAAACTTCTTTGAGAGGTGGGCCAGGTTTAGCTTCAGTGGGGGCTTCTCCAAGCACTTCAGGTTCTGTGCCTAGGAAACATATGCTTAAAATGGCAGAAGATTTGATTACTATGATTAGAGGTTCTATGCCCCCTCCTGATAAGAGGCCTAGGGTGGAACCGGAGTTTGAGTGTTTGGAACAGTATTCAGAGGCTTCAGAGTCTTCATGGAAGATTTGCAGGAGTTTCCTCCTTATTCTGATTCTGATGTGGATGATTCCACTCCTACAGCTTCTCCTCCTGAGGATTTCTCATTTTCAGAGACTCTGCATTCCATGAGGGAGCACTTTAAATGGGAAGGCCAGGATTACTCTGATTCCAGGAAAAGGCTTAGGGAATTCTTGTCTTTACCCCAGCATAGGCCCTTAGCTATACCTCCTGTGTTGAATGTGGTGGAAGATGTTTTTGCAGAGGCTTCCCTGAACCCTGACTCTTTGCCTCCTGCTCCTGTTAAACCCGATAGGTACTATAGGGTGCCTGAAGCTCATAAATACTTGTTTAAGAGTCCTAGGGCGGACCCAGAAACTGTTTCTCAGGGGCCTAAAGGTGTTAAGGCCTCTGTGGTTAAAAATCCTGTTCCCACTGATAAAGAGGCTAGGGCTTTGGATAGGTGGGGAAAGAAAGTGTATACTTCTTCCACTCTAGCTATGAGAGCGTTAAATTGTCAGTTTCACATGCTAAAATATCAAAATTATCTCCTTTCACAATTGAAATCTAAGGTGGATGCTTTGGCGGAAGGTATTGAGTGTAAAGAGTTGCTGGATTTGGTTCATGTGTCTGAACAAGTGGGTAAGCATTCTTTGCAATGTGGTTTTGATGCTGTACAGGCCTCCTCGAGGGTGGCTGCCACGAGTTCTGTTCTTCGCAGGCATGCCTGGTTGAGGGATCAGAATTTAGCTGAGCATGTTAAGACAAGGATTTTGGATGCTCCTTTACAGTCTGATGTGTTGTTTGGTTCGCCTGTGGAAGCAGTTTTAAAGAAAATGGAGGACAAAGCTAAGTCTATGCAAACTGTTAAAGATTTTTGCAGGTGCAGCCACCAAGTTTAGTAGAAATTGGCCTGCTAAGGGGTGGACATATCCTGCTTATGATTCCCAGTCTAGGGGTAGGTCTAGACGTGGTAGGGGCAGAGCTCAAGGTTCTTTTAGGCCTAGAACAGGGAGTTCACCTGCTCAGACTTCTGGTGAGGGCAGGGGTCAGTCCTTTCGTAAACAGACCCAATGACCTGCCTTTTCAGCTGCCAGTAGATTCTCGTCTGGTAGCTCCTTTGGGAGGAAGACTGTCTCTTTTCAAAGAAAATTGGGATTTAATTACTCAAGACAGATGGGTGTTGGATATCATTCACCACGGTTACAGGTTTTATTTCCATACAATGCCTCCTTTCAAAGGCATGCCAGACGTTCCTCCTCCACAAAGAAAAGAGGCTCACAAGCAAATTTCTCAGTTACTCCAGATGGGGGCCATTCAGCCAGTTCCTGTATCAGAAAGGGGCCTAGGATTTTATTCTCGCCTGTTCCTAGTACCAAAGAAGGGGAACACGTGGAGACCAATTTTGGATTTATCTCTCCTCAACACTTATCTGGACATTCCCAAGTTCAAGATGTTGACGTTACAACAGCTTTTACCTCTGCTGGGCAAAGATCACTGGATGGTAACTTTAGATCTCAAGGAAGCTTACCTTCATGTGCCTATAAGGTTAAGTTGCAGGAAGTATCTGCGGTTTCGAGCTGGAAATTCTCATTATCAGTTCTCTGCATTGCCCTTTGGCTTATCTACTGCCCAGAGTATTCACAAAGGTTCTGGCTCCAGTGATAGCTTACTTCAGGCTACAAGGAATTCAAATCTATCCTTACTTGGACGACTGCCTGATTCTGGCTCAAGAAAAGGAAGACCTTCTACAGCATCTGGAATATGTTATAGCAGTGCTAAGATGCCTAGGGTATTCTGTGAACGAAATAAAGTCCAGTCTAGTACCCTCTCAAGACATGTGCTTTCTGGGTGTGAGACTGAATACAGCAGCCCAGATGGCCTTTTTAACCCCGGACAAACAAAAGAGTCTATCACTTTACTTCCATCAACTATCTCATCAGTCCGGGCTGACTGCAAGGACAGTCCTTCAAGCATTAGGGTTCATGGCATCTTGTATTCTGGTGCTTCCCAATGCCAAACTGCATATGAGGAAGCTACAATGGTATCTCAAAATGTATGGACTCAGCACTGCCAGGATTTGGACACTGTCATTCAAATAATACCTTGCCTTCAAAAAGAATTTTTGTGGTGGGCTCAGGAATGTCACCTAAACAAGGGACTCTCTGTGACCCGGCCAGAGGCGAGTCAGATTTTAACGACAGATGCCTCGGACATTGCTTGGGAGCTCATCTAAATGGAAAGTGGATACAAGACAAGTGGCCTGCCAGACTACAGCATCTACATATCAACATGAAGGAGATGTTAGCAGTCCAGTTTGCATTAATGGCTTTCAAGGAGTTACTTCTTCCAGGGCAGGTGTTGATTCTAACAGACAACACAACTGTCATATGGTACATCAACAAGCAAGGGGAACACATTCTTATCCTCTATGCAGGCAAGCAATGATTTTATGGGACACTGCGCTAAGCTTGCAACTAACTCTTCAGGCAAGGTTTCTGCCGAGCACAGAACTCCTTAGCAGATGTGTTAAGCAGACAAATCATGGATCCCCACGAGTGGAAACTGGATCTTCATGTATTTCGAAATTGACAGTGTCATGGGGAACTCCAGACATAGATCTGTTCGCTTCTCCACTAAACCACCAGCTGCCAAAGTATTGCACAAAGGGGTTTCATCACACAGCTTGGAAAGTGGATGCTCTGTCTTTCAGTTGGAAAAATCTTCATGTGTATGCCTTTCCACCTCTGCCTCTTCTTCCAAAGGTACTATTAAAGGTCAGACAAGACAGGCCAAGGATGATTTTGATAGCTCCAGATTGGCCTCGGCAACACTGGTACCCACTACTACGGAGTCTGGTAAAGAAGCCTCCATGGCCTTTACCTCTGATTCCTCATCTGTTATCTCAGAAGGACGGTCATCTGCTCAATGTCAAGCTTCACTCTCTTCATCTAACAGCCTGGCATATTCTGTGTTGAAACACAGCAGGTCTCAACTTCCTCAACAAGTTTTAAATGTGATTATGGAAGCTAGAAGACCTAGTACAAGGAAAGTGTACGCAGAAAAATGGAAGAGATTTTTATTTTGGAGTACAGCAAAGAATTTGGAGATTTCTGAGCCTAATTTGAGTGTGGCTCTTCAATATCTTACTGAGTTATTGGACAAGGGTTTGTCCTTCTCTTCCATTAAGATTCATGCTGCAGCAATTTCAGCTCACTATGATTGTGACCCACCATTGTTTTCGCATCCTTTGTTCAAGCAGTTTCTTAGAGGGGCAAAGAATATAAGACCCCCACGTAGAGCTCCTACTCCTGCTTGGGATCTCAATTTTGTGTTGGAAAAACTTACTCTACAACCCTTTGAGCCTGCGGCTACTGCTGAATTGAAATACTTGTCATGGAAGACTGCTTTTCTGTTGGCTATTACTTCTGCAAGAAGGGTGTCTGAGTTGCAGGCCCTTATGGCAGTAGAGCCCTTTTTGATTTTCCATAAGGATAGGGTATCCTTACGTACTAATCCTTCCTTTATGCCTAAGGTGGTTTCTAGTGTGGCTTTAAACCAAACTATTCATTTGCCTACTTTTTATGCAGACCCCCAAAATAAAGGGAAAAGATTTTGCACACTTTAGATGTACACAGGCAATTGCGTTATTATTTAAGCAGGACTAAGGATTTTAGGCAGTCTCAGCAGTTGTTTGTTTCTTTTGCTTTGAGTTCGCAGGGCAAGCCTGTGTCAAAACAAACTATTTCTAGGTGGATTGGCTTTTGCATTGCATTTTGTTATTCCCATCATGGCAAGGAGATTCCAGCTGGGATTAGGCCTCATTCCACTAGGGCTACTGCCACTTCAACAGCATTTCTAAGGGGGGTGGCAACTAAGGATATTTTGGAAGCAGCTACTTGGAGTTCAGTGCATACTTTCTCTAAGCATTATCACCTTCCTATCTACTCTAAGTCTAGGGCTGGTTTTGCCACAGCTGTTTTGCAAGGCATGTTGTCAGCTCCTGCTTCTTTATGATTTGCCAGCCTCCCTTACCTCTGCTTTGGGATTCTACCCAATAGTAAGGACTGCAGCAATGGGAAACGAAGAACATAGTACAGTTTTGTACCTACCATAAATGTAGATGTTCGAGGATCCCATTGCTGCAGTCCAATTTACCCTCCCTCCTTCCCCTCTGTGTTTAGGGGTGGTTGTGTAGGTGAGGTTACATGCTGATATTTTTGTATATATTCTTGTATATATTGTACATATTTTTGGTGCATGTATTTTGGGCCTTGTCTTTTTAGGGTCTTCTGACATCTGGGGCAAGAAAAGACTGAGGATATGACGTCGGTCATGCGCATTAGTACCCTGACGTACTGACGTCAGTCTAATGCGCCCTGACCGACGTCAGCCATATACTCTGGTATTCGGGCCGACTGGATAGCGGACTACCCCCAATAGTAAGGACTGCAGCAATGGGATCCTCGAACATCTACATTTATGGTAGGTACAAAACTGTACTTTTGTTAGGTATTGGTCTCCCTTCCCCCCCCAATTCATCTGCAGTATTACATTGTCTTTCTGATAACCAGATTCTCATGTACTCCAGCAAAGTGCTAAGGGCTTGTTCCCTCACCAAAAGGTCTGCCAGTCCTTCAGAAGTGGTCACCTAACACCCACTCACCCATCTATGAAAATAAGAGCTTAACTCAGCAGTATAGTCATACACACATTCATCTGCCTTGTGTCTGTAAGCTTCAGGTGTTAGCTTAAAACTCTCTAATAAACAATTTTTAACAGTATTGTAATTTAAGCAGTCAATATCAGACAATTTAGAGGTAGCAGTTACAGTTTTACCATGGAGTAAGGGGGTTAGGAACTGTACTCAAAGCCCTTGGTCAACATTATACTGTTTACAACCCCTTTCAAACATCTGTTACCTCCATGACCCTGGTGAATAGTCAGCATTTCCTTTTCATTTTGCCTTTGTCTCTCATTTTCTTAAGCCTCCAAACATCTCAGTCTCTCATTTTCTTTGGCCTCCAGACATCAGTCTTTCTGCTGATAATATTTCCAACTGTTTGGCCTCAAGCTCAAGTCTCTTTAACTCCAGACAGATGTTTAAGTCCTCTGTGGAAAGGTTGACCTGTCCATTTTCTGATAGTTGTACATCCCCAAAGCCAGTCTGGTTGTCCTCCTGGTTGCTGGTTTGTGATGCAGCTGTGACTAAGGCTGCAATAATTTCTTCTTTACTCAGGTTGGCCTGCCCCATCCTTTGTCTTAGTACATCTCAGCCAACTGGCTCCTTGTCAGCTTGCCATACTCCTCTGCTGACATGCTTGCCTGTTCTCCCTGACTAACTAAGCTAACAAAAAAAATATTGTGATGTGAAACTCTGAATGTACACTGTGTGGCTGGTGAGAGTGCAAAAACCTTCTTTAGCCACCACTGTTTATAAGCTGCAAGAGTTCAGTATCCACACCACTGAATCTCAGTATGTGATGTGGTGATCCCACCACTGCCAACCAATAAATGTGATGCCCCAGTACTGGACCGGTAATCAAGGAGCCTCAATCCTCACCACTGGCACCAGTGGGGGACGTACATTGGGAGGATGACAGGTACATGCACAGTATTTCCAGATGCAGCTCTCTGCATCAGGTGCAATTTCCTTTAAGAGCACACAGAGACTACAGTCAGTCCAGGGCTGGTTTCTCTCTCTTTCTCCAGATCCCCAGTACGACTCCCCAGTAGCACAGCTGTAGAGTTGAATCCTTAGACAGGGTTCCAAGCCAAGTCCTCCAACACTCTCTCTGTCCAACCACTGCTTTGTGTCCCTGCCCAAGTAGCTGACACACACACTCCTGGAAATTTGTTTTACACACACGCACCCGCACACACACCTGAGAAAGACTGGCACAGGTTTGCTAGCTATGCCCCCTTCTGCCCAGACTATAAGGTAGTTATCACTGCCACCACCCCTTATCCTCTGCTTTGAGGTCCTTAACAAAGGGTGTCCAATCTTACTGTATCAGGTTATTATCAATGCAAATGGTAGTCTAACCAGAAGTAAATATGTAAATACTTTCAAAACTTAAATATCTCTAGATAGATCAGCCATAATGAAATGTTTAAATATATTTAATAATAAATAATAAGAGAACAAGTAAGTACTCAATATATGATTACAGTGACAAGAGAGTTCAAAAATCACAGGAAATGTTTAAAACAACATTGCAGGGCAGTCTAAAGTAAAGAAAAACATTTAAATTAAGCTTTGCTATATTCCTGACTATATCTAAGAGAATTGCTGTAACCTAAAAACGTACTCAAAGCAAGGCAGATGTGTGGTAAATGGATCTTGTCAGGTCCAAGGCAGAATACAGAATGCTGTCTCTCTCATAGAGTTCTTAAATTAATATCTCAAATATTACTGCTGTGATAGCTTGCAGAGTGACGTCATTTCTTGTCATCTGACTCTATCCCATGTAAAACCCCCACTCCTGAAAGCTAGCAGTATTTAGCATCCACCTGTGAAAATACATAGACAAGGGCTTTTCCTCAAATCACTGGCAAATGGTGGAACTCATAAAACAATAAAACACTTCCAAGACAATGCAGAAAGTTCCTTAGTTGTAGAGATTGTGTCTCCTTGCTGCACTGAAACTGAAAGACAACATATGTTTTACGGCCTAGCAATAAAGTAATTTATTTTCAGCTATTCTTCCGAAGTTTTTCAAGTTAACCTCCTGTACTTCAGTTTCCCCTGTTAAAATATATACATTTTAACAGCCACAGTAGTGTATGCACATTTATGTTCTATTCCAGTAGGGTACACTGTGGATACATTTCAAACAGCACTTTGTAAAATACCTCTTCAGCACACGTCTATACAAACCATCTTATATGGCATACAGCTCTAATACATTTGTAACACAAACATTTTATATGAATCATGTTGATATTCACAAATGACATTACAAAATTCCAGATAGCTGGCAGTATCTCTTTTCATGACAACTATTACAGCCTTTTAATGTGACTGTAGGATAAAGTGCATGTAGGAAAGTGGGTAAGTTTGGGATGTCCTTCTCTTAGGTAGTTTGTGTTTAGTTCACATCTGTTTACATTTCTCATAACCAGCATGTATACTGTATATGCTAGATCCTTTCTGTTATGCATCAAAAGTCGGATTCTGTGTCTCACTGAGTATATCTGTTATATATATGTTGAACATTGCCAGTTTTAAAAATAATTAAGATTGCAAATCATATCTTCATAACATAAATGGACTGAAGTGCAGCCATTTGGCACAGAATGGAAGAGGTAGGATGGATACACTCAAGGCAGTGTGAAACTTTTGAGGGCTAATATTAGCAGTGCAAATTCCAGGTCTTTCATTCTGGTGTACTGATTTTTGTCCAAGCTTCACATCTTTCTTCATGCTTTTCATTGTGAAACAAAAACTGGTTTTAAACTCATAATTATGTACTGCCTAGAGAGTGAAGAAGAATGTATTTAAGTTACTGAAAGGCAGCACATGAAATGTACTTTGGAAAATGTGAAATAATACTTTATGACTTACTAGAATACAGTACTGCTCTGGGGAATATGGATACACTTCTGATAATAAATTAAACAGTAACACAGAGCCAGACAAAGACAGACAGCTGCCCACACTGTCCACCAGGTGCAGCATTTCCATGTAAAGAGTAACATGGCAGAAGCCTTGCAAAGCTCTTAGTGGCGGCTATGTCCAATAATGTACGCTGTTAATAAAGTCTCTCAGAAGTATCACAGTAGATTTTGTGCAGTCATACTAACTGTTCTATTTTGTGTAGGCTAGTTGCACTTTTAATCTTTTTCTAAAAACGCCGCTCAGGTTGAAACAACCTAATTTTATTACAGAAAAATAAAATGAAAAATAGGTTTAAGCGCTTTCGTTCATTGACACACTGAACTTCTTCAGAAACAAATAAGCCCCATAAAACGAACACTTATATAACCTCCGATTTAAAAATGGTGCCAACTGGCTTCTCAAATTCTTAAAGCTATACACAAAAATTGAAGTTAAAAAACTGCCAGTGGAAAATCAACCCCAAAAAAGGATTGAAATGCTTGACAAAAAACATGCCGTTGGCCAGAAATAATACTAAAATAGAACATCATGTAGGAAATATGAATAATAAATGAATAAAATATGACCTCTGTTAATACATCCAAAACTAAAATAAACTAACACCAAGTTAACTAATGCAAAGTGCTTTCCCTTCTAAAATTGGTTTTAAAGAAACCAAATCATTGATACCAGGGGGACTCATAGAATTAAGTAGAACTTGCCAGGAGAACTCCCTTCATTCAAGTAGGTCCTCCCAATCTCCACCAATAGGTCTCTGATCAACTTGTTCCAAGACAGAAAAATATATTTTTTTAAAATCTTGACAAGTAACACTATGCTTGTACAAAGCATCGGTCTGATCAGCTTTACAAATAGCATAGACATGCTGGTACATTTGTGCCTTAATCGGACCCACGGTCTTACCCACATAGAAAGATGGATAGGAGGCACATAATGCTACATAAACTACCCCCTTAGTATTACAGTTATACTGATCCTTAGCTAAAATAGGGTCAGGGGAACCCATGTATGTGGATACTAGAACCCTCAAGTACATACCTGCACTGTTTGAAGGAACCACATTTTCTCATCCCCCATTGATTCATTAATTTATCATGATTGCCACCTTGCCACTCAAATATATTCCTAAGATTCCTCTTGTTCTTAAAAACAAACCTAGGGGTAATGCCCAATCTGTCCATAAGTCCAACATATGGGAAAACTGTGGACCAATGCCTGTTGATGTCACTACATAAAGGGTCTATACCCCTAGTGCAAGGTAATACCAAAGCCCTAGTAAGATGGTGGTGACTCCATATTTTCCAACTCAGTTGGTAAAATTTGGAATCAACTTCCTCAAGACCTCACAGCCCTAACTTCAATTCCACTATTTAAAACTAAACTGAAACACTTTCTAACCAACCACTGGCTATGCTCTTGCAATAACCCTAGCTGATCTTTTTACCTCCTCCCTTCTCTTGCCCCCTCTCCTCTTTCTCCCAACTCTATTACTTCA
Source organism: Protopterus annectens (assembly GCF_019279795.1). Classification (NCBI taxonomy): domain Eukaryota; kingdom Metazoa; phylum Chordata; order Ceratodontiformes; family Protopteridae; genus Protopterus; species Protopterus annectens. The sequence continues at coordinate 120,536,287 of NC_056744.1, read as the reverse complement.
CACTTTCCATTTCTGTTGGGTAACTGTCTCTCCCTACTAAAAATAGACTTTACTCAAATTTCTATTGTTAAACTTTTAAATAATGTAATTAATTCTGTTACATATTATGTTTACCTGAACTTACGTAACTGCTATGTCTCTGTCTGATCACCTTTTACTGAACATCCTGTAATTGTGGTTCAAACGCCTTGTTTATTATTGTACATTCTTGTATTTTATACCTGTCATGTAGTAGATAGCGGAGCTTTTCTCCCCGGGCCTCCACTGAAAATGGACATGTATCCAGTTGGACTAGCCCGGTTAACAAATGTAAAATAAATAAAATAAAATAAAATCATCGGATACTGCCCTGGAGGACTGCTCCACATTACTATCAGCACCCACTAAAGAACGGTCTGTTGACAAAATAGGTTAATACCTAATATGTCTTTGATCATTAACAAATTGAAATATTGGATCAAGCGTGTCATAGGTGTAGCCTCTTTCAAGAACATGGCTTTCAATTTTTGGGCTTCCTCAAAAAAGATAGAGTCGTCAGAGACTAAACGACTAAGCCTAATGAGCTGCCCCTTAACCAAATTATGTTTCTGCCAAAATGTATGTTGGCTATCAAAATGCGGAAAGGCATTAGAATGTGTGGCCTCCCTAAAGATATTGGACTTAAACTGCTGATGAATGTGATCCTTATACAGAGAAATGTCAAGAAAACTAATCTCTGACTGATCATGAGGGCAAGTGAACTCAAGGAAATCTGTAGTGGTACCCACAAATTCCATGAAACTGCCAAATTGTTCACTACTACCACCCCACAAAATAAAAATATCGCCCAAGTACCTTAAATACAATATAAAATTGGCTTTGAAGGAAGAGTTCAAAACCTTAGTTGTTTCCCATGATCAGAAAACCATATTTGCAAAGGTAGGGGCTGAGGCTGCAACCATGGCTACCCCCCTATGTTGCTTGAAGTACTCACCCTCAAAAAATACAAAATTGTTAGTGAGAAGAAGTTCCATACATTGCATGATCAACATAATATGATTGTTAGCCAGGTCAGTCCCTTTGCACATAGCGTAATGGAACAATTCCATACTCTCATTATGAGGAATGACCGACATAACTGTTCAAAAATATTACTACTAGATATCAGTGGTGGATTATAAACACTGGCATGTCTTAAAGTCTCAGTATTTGGTATCACTGAATGTAAACTACAAGACAAGTTAAGTTTCCTGGTGAATAACTTCAGTTCCATGATATGTCAGCATAGACCCCCAACAACCACCCCAGTTCAGTAATGCTGAAATTCTTATCTCAAAACTACAAATTAATAAAAACAAAAATGTAAACATTGTCTGTGTCTGCATTCCCCCAGGGAGAAACACAGAAACCTTAGAAGACTTCTTATATTGGTTGTCCAATAACCACCCCCAAGAAACAGTTGTACTTGGGGATTTCAACACTGACTGGAACACTTGCTCTTGTGAAACCCCCACAACCCACATAAACCTCTATGGATTTACTCAAATCATAACCTCCTCCACCAGGGCAGGAAAACCCACTAACAAGGAAAGTACCCTAGACTGGATGCTCGTCAATACCCATCTTCAGTCCTGTAAATCAAGCACTTCGCCTGATGACCTAAGTGACCACTGTCTCACCTATGTAATCAAGCTCAAAGTAGACTGCTCCTACCAACCTACCTATAGAACATTAAGAAATGACAAGAATTTTATTCTCACCAAGTTTCAAAATGAACTTAAGGCATGCAACTGGTCAGTACTAAAAAGTCTCCCCCTAGATGAAGCAGTAGCATACTTTAACACCAAATTCCTTGCTATTCCCAGCCACTCTATTAGAACCAAAGTTAATATTGCACCATGGCTTTCTAAAGATACCAAAACTAAAATTTCACTCAGAAACTAAGCATGGGCCACCTACCAAAAAACAAAAGCCCCACTTGATCAACTATGAGTCAGACAGCTAAGGCATGGCACCAAAAATTCCATAACCTTAGACAAAAAGAAGGGTTCCTGTCAGCATTTCGAATGTTGAAAACACCGAATTTAATTTAATTGAGCTGAAATGTTCGAAATCTCAAAAGAGCGAAATGACGGAACATCGATTTCTTTCCCAGGGAAAGAAATCGGTGGGCCATCATCAGAGTATTCTATTTCCTCCACTGTGGTGCGGTCTCGGAGTTGGTATATTTAAGTAGGGGGGTGTGGGGGGCGAAGCCACCCACTTCTGTCAGTGTTTAAAGTATTGAATTTTTTTTTTTTTGCACGGAACACCGATTTCTTTCCCTGGAAAGAAATCAGTGGTCCATAAGTTCGCTCTTTTGAGATTTCGAACATTTCAGTTCGATTAAATTGCATTCGGCGTTTTCAGCATTCGATATGCTGATATAGACCTGAAAAGAACTACTACTACCATCTACTGCAAAAACACCAAAACAAACCTCAGACATTCTGGGCAGGAATAAACAAACTACTCCACCCAGGCCAAACCATCACTCCACCCCCCCCCCCTCAGCTTCTCAACAAAAATCCCCAGTAGACATTGCTAATAATTTCAACAGCATCTTCACAGATACTATCCAGTCTCTATAAAATGAACAGAATAGCACCAGTAAAACAGGCAGGTCCGTACCAGGAGAAAAATCAGCTTTATTTTCAGAAACCAAAACTGACTAAGCGCTTTCACCCACCATTGGGCTTCTTCAGAGTAAGTTAATAATACAACAATCATTGCTTAAATACTTAATTAAAACAGTTAATCATATGAGTAACGTGAATCACATTAAACATTAACCCTCTAACATCCAAATTCAGCTTACATTCTAATGCTTGCTGAAACAACATAACTCGTTGAACACTCTTACTATGTAAGTAATTTTAAACATGCTGATGAATAAAATAATATTACATACTAAAATTCTATAATAAAATGAGTGATCATGAAATATATTGTGCAAATGTAGTGTATATTAAATAAACTGGGACTGTTTTAATACACAGGCTGTGGAAATACTTTCATTAATGCCTGGGCATTAGAGGCATCCAGGCATAGCTGCCACAGGCATTCCCTAACTTCCAGTAAGGTTTTAAAATCTCCCCCCAAACTCTTAAATGGTTAGCTTATCAATAACAAAAAATAATTTTTTTTTGTAGTTAGTACAAACTTTACTGTGATTGAAAAGGGCATTGGTGGTTTTCTTCCTAGTAGTGCTACTGCAATCAACATAATTAAATTTGTCAAGAATAAAGTCATCCCCATTATCAGAAAGCAACTCACATAAAGACACATTGCACGTTTCATCACTAAACAATATAGAGGAGTCTAGTTGTTGTAATTTGCTTGGTGATTGTGCCACTGATTGTATCATGTTTGGCGTTGGCCTCCCCATCTCCCCCTTGGTTGGTAATTCTGCCATCTCAAGGTTCTCGTATCTGCCTAACTCTGATTTTGCGCCCAGTTCTTTATCCTGTCTGAGCACCTTAGTGGTTGTCCACTGTCTAAAAAAGCATCATTGTTGTCACCTATATCTGTATGCACAACCCCTAATTCATCCCTAGAATCCCCAGCAGACTCAGGGTTCACATTCTCATCCCCTATGTTGTTATCCCATCTTCGTGAGGGGTATGCCCTTTTTTCTTTGTATTCTAGTGTGTCCCTAATAATTTTCTTTTGCTTTTTTCTAGACCATTCTTGACGAATTTGTACACATCTATTAAAATGTTATCAAATCGTGCCTTGTTAATTTAAAATAATAAATCATTAAAAAATACTATATTTTAAAGTCAGCAATTCACTTTTTAGTTTAGTTAATTTAGCTGTGTTGTCTCTAATGACAATACGCATTAGATCCATCTCAGTACGGTCATATAAAACCAGTAATTCCTGAAATGCCTCTGAATTTTCCTGAATGCCCATGGGTAATTTAAATACTCCAAGTCCCCTCGGCACTTGGTTAAGCTCAATGGGGCATTCCAAGAATGCATTATCCATATGAAGTGTTTTAAATGTTTTGGTTAACTTCTCAAATAACTGTAATTGGGAGTTAAAATTACTAAAACTGCTACACTGCTCAGAAACCAATCCATTTGGAAAGACGGGTAGGGCTAATAATGTTTCTAGATCAGGTAATACTGCTGGCTGCACAGAATCGTGACTACCCCAGCTCCCAGGCCTACCAGAAACACCATTCAAATCTCTACCCTCTACTGTCATGTTGGAAAACCCTGAGGGGCCAGGAGGTGTATGTAATGTAAGCAGTTCTGCTTGTGAACTAGTAATGGTAACATTGCTATTGTCCCCCACCATTCCAGGGCCATTTGCTTGTAACAGCAAAATAATCTGCCGGGATAAATCAGTATATTGGGCAACCAATTGCTCCATCTAGTGAATATCTAAAGTGTTGCTCAAAAAACCAGCCCCTATGCTACTGAATAATATCAAAAAATGATAAACTTGTGCAAACCACAAAGCTACACTGCTCTGTGTAACAATCCCATAAAACTGTGAAACACTTCCAGAAAATAAATTCAGTTAAATTGTACCCTGTAACTCTCTAACAAATTCTCTGCTCTTGGGAAATTTTGTTTAGATATAATGCTCCACAAGGGTATAATCATGTATATTAAACAACATTCAGTTATGTAATGCAAATAATTCCTGCCCTGTGAAGCACTAGCCGACACTATGCTCTTAAATCGTTTAGTTAAAATACAGTGTTACAAAAACTGTAATACTAATTAATTCAGTTCTGTAAAACAATACTAATCAGAGTTGCAGCACTTAGAAAACTTGAACAAAAGCACAGAGAAAGGAAAATAAAAAATGTAAAATGCATAAAACGTGCCCATTCTTTTTAAAAAATCACAACCAGCAAACGGATCTATTCATTGTCAAGTGTATCCACATGCATGGGCTGTTAGAGTATGCAGTATTAATTAAGTTCCAAATGTCTTGGATTAATCTAAAAAAACTGAACTTGATGTAAAACAGACCTTTGTGGCCTCTAAAGTGCCCAGTTCAGAAGTTATTATGCTATACAGTGCTAGCTAAATTCTCAGCTTCAAAATTCAATGTAAAAATACATACATAGACCAACCAGCATGTTTTTCGCTCAAAGCATCAAACTCTATGTAATGAGTACACAGTAAAATCAATGTGTCTCCGCATGTTTGACATTATTTACATAGTAAGAGTGTTCACCGAGTTATGTTGTTTCAGCAACCATTATTTTATTTATTTATTTTACATTTGTTAACCGGGGGTGTCTGACTGAGCCGAAAAGGCCCTTTTTCAGCAGAGGCCCGGGGGAAAAAAGCTCCACAATGAAAAATTACAGACACATTTAGTTATTTAGACATGATCAGTATACACACAAATTACAGGAGACATGTTTTTACAGTGGTATGTGGCACATAAACAGTTACTGTGGAGAGAACAAACAAAAAAATATTAATTTTAAAAATAAAGGTAATTAGTAGATTTGTGGTGTACAGCTGAAATTTGGAACATAGGTAGAATACATAAATAGTACACAGGTACAGTACATACATTGTAGATTAGCCAGTGTTTGTGAGTAAGATTGACAACTATTATCAAGTGCTCTAGATTTTGTATGTATGTGTTATCCGCTTTCAATAGCCTGGGGAGCAATCATGGCACTGCCAACTTTCCTTGAGATGTTGCCTGATGAGGTCTTTAAAGGAGGCTTTGGATGATGTGTTTTGAATGCTTGTAGGGACAGAGTTTCATTTTTTAGCCACTGAACTACTATATACTGCATCTCCAAAGCTATTGTAGCTGTTGGTGACTTCTAGTAGTAGTTTGCTTGATGATCTAAGAGGCCTTTTGGCTGAGTGATGTTGTACTAGGTTTTTGAGGGCAGGACACTTATTGGGGAGGTAATAGATAGACAGAGGCAGAGCTGATTGTAGGTTAGGAGGTTGGGCAGTTCAAGCCAGTGGAGCTGTCTCAAAGCAGTACAGTGATGAGTTCTATATGAGCAATTTGCAGCAAAGCGGGCAATTCTGTTATAGCAGGCTTCCATTTTGCTTGGTTCAGTTTTGTTGAGATTAGTCAGAATGGGAGATGCATAGAGTAGGGTGGATAGAAGTTGGGAGCGAGCAATGGCTGATCTTGTGTCGTTGGTAAGAAATGGTTTGATACGGTAGAGCTACCCCAATTTGGCATGTACTTTTTTAATAGTTAAGTTGAGATGATTATCAAATTTTAGGAGTCTATGGTTATTCCCGATAGCTTAGCCTGTGCCACTGGAGCAATTGGAGCATTAGAATGTAAGCTGAATTTGGATGTTAGAGGGTTAATGTTTAATGTGATTCATGGTACTCATGTGATTAATTGTTTTAATTAAGTATTTAAGCAATGATTGTTGTATTATTAACTGACTCTGAAGAAGCCCAATGGTGGGTGAAAGTGCTTAGTCAGTTTTGGTTCTGAAAATAAAGCTGATTTTGCTCCTGGTATGGACCTGCCTGTTTTACTATCCAGTCTCTAGCCAGCCAACCCTCTCGCAATGGCTCTAATTCTACTGCAGCCACACCCAGTACCCAAACATACTTTACCTTCCAACCTGTTCCTACTCAACTTATTCATGCCCTACTTAAGAAACTAAGACCCACCACCCTGGCTGCTGACCTCCTACCAGCAGACTATCTGCAAAAGGCTGCTGTCACCATAACATACCCCATCTCAATCTTGATCAACAGAGCTATATCTGAAGTTACTGTATCCACTATGTGGAAAATCTCCCATGTCATACCTCTCCATAAAGGAGGCAGTTCCACTGAATTGTCAAACTTTAGCCCCATAGCTATTCTGTCGCCTCTAGCTAAAATTATGGAGAAGTGTGTACACATACAGCTCATGCACTACCTCACACAGAACAAGCTGTTGTCCAACTTTCAGCATGGCTTTAAGCCACACCACAGTACTACTTCTGCCCTCCTTTCTAATGTCATTAACCAGAACCGCAATAATAACAAACTATCCTCAGCACTCTTTCTAGATCTATCCAAGGCTTTTGACATAGTTGACCACAAAATGCTTATAAATACCTTGAAGGCCTTCTCCTTAAGCAACCATGCACTCCAGTGGATTCAATCCTACCTGCAGGGCAGGCAACAGGCAGTCCTATGGTAGGACAAGCTATCATCTCGCTTACCCATCACATTAGGAGTCCCCCAGGGCTCGATACTAGGACCCCTTCTTTTCTCCATCTTTATCAATTGCCTTCATTCAGTCATCCCAGATGCTACCTGTATTCAATATGCGGATGACTCCACCTTGATTTGTTCTGACACCTCACCAGCAGCTTTATTCACATTAACCCAAAATACCTTTAATACAGTGGAAAAATGGCTCTCCAATAAACATCTAATCCTAAACCCCAACAAAACTAAGCTGCTCCTCTTCTCCCCCAGATGCAGGACCCCCCCTGCCATCCTTCAACGTAACCACTAACAATGGTACTGTCATCTCCCCAGAAGCCCAAATTAAACTACTGGGTGTCATAGTTAACAACCTGAAGTTTGATGCGCATATCAATCAAGCTATCAAAACCATTAATAAAAACTTTATCTCTCTTTACAGAATCAAACCTTCCCTTACCCCACTTGTTAGAACTGCAGTTGCCCATTCCCATCTACTATCAACTCTTCACTATGCCTCACCTCTATTCTCCAACTTAAACAAAACAGATATTAATAAACTATCATCCTGCTATAACCACATTGCCAGATTTGCTACTGGCACACCCTATCGGACACACCACTATCACAACCTAAATCGGCTAGGATGTCTTGAACTGCCTAGCCTACTGCAGTTCATCCAACTAATACTGGCACATAAAGTCCTTTACCAACCAGAAAATACACCTGCACTAAAAAATATTATCAGCCCCTATACCAGCACCTGGCCACTGCGATCATCCACTAGACTCCTAGTTCAAACATACAAATCCAACTACTCAGCTGGGGACTCTGTTTGCCAACTCTATTGGAAAAACATGGAACAGACTCCCAGCTGACTTGACCCTAGAACCCTCACTAACTCGATTCAAAAACAAACTCAAGAAATAATTCAAAACTCATTGGTTATGTCCCTGCACTAACCCCGACTAGTGACCTCTCTATTACTTAGGTGTCTTACCTTCATCTACTTCTAACTGTTTTCTACCGCACCATTTCAGGAAGGGTCATTTGTATAACTGCTGCTCAATGTGTCTTAAACCTGAATGCAATGTTATTTATATATATATATATATATATATATATATACATATATATATATATATATATATATATATATATATATATATATATATATATATATATATAAAACTTTGAAAGTAATGTTATGTTTTATAAAGTTTTATAATACGTTGTTAGTACTATATGTGCTAAATGCTGGTATTGCTTATGACTGTAATCTGCTTGAAACTAGCATTTACTAAATGTTCAATGTGTATTATTATTTTGGAGCTTTTCTCCCCGGGCCTTCGCTGAACATGGACATATATCCAGTCAGACTATCCTGGTCAACAAATGTAAAATAAAAATAAATAACTTGCTAGTATCATGGAATTTTTGGGTACCACTATGGATTTCCTTGAGTTCACTTGCCATCATAGTCAGTCAGAGATTAGTTTTCTTTACATTTCTCTGTATAAGGATCTCATTCATCGGCAATTTAAGTCCAATATCTTTAGGAAGGCCACATATTCTAATGCCTTTCCGCATTTTGATAGCCGAAATGTAACTTGGTTAAAGGGCAGCTCATTAGGCTTAGTCGTTTAGTTTCTGATGACTTTTATCTTTTTTGAGGAGGCACAAAAATTGAAAGCCATGCTCTTGGAAAGAGGCTACCCCTGTGACATGTTTGATCCAGTATTTCAATTTGTTAGTGATCAAAGACATATGAGGTATCAACCTATTTTGTCAACAGACTGTTCTTTAGTGGGTGCTGATAGTCATGTGGCGCAGTCCTCCAGGGCAGAACCCGATGATCTTATTAGGGCTTTGGTATTACCTTACACTAGGGGTATAGACTCTGTATGTAGTGACATCAGTAGGCATTGGTCCACAGTTTTCCCATCTGTGAGACTTAGGGACATATTGGGCATTACCCCTAGGTTTGATTTTAAGAACCACAAGAATCTTCAGACTATATTTGAGTGGCAAGGTGGCAGTCATGATAACTTCATGAACCAATGGGGATGAGAAAATGTGGTTGCTACAAACAGTGCAGGTATGTACTTGAGAGTTCTAGTATTCACACTCATGGGTTTCCTGACCCTATTTTAGTTGAGGGTTGGTATAACTGCAATAATAAGGGGAGTAGTTTATGTAGCGTTATGTGCCTCCTACCCATCCTTCTATGTGGCTAAGACCATGGGTCCGATTAAGGCATGGATCTACCAGGATGCCTGTGCTATTCGTAAAGCTGATCACACCAATGCTTTGTACAAGCATAGTGTTACTTGTCAAGATTTTAAAAAAGTTTCTTTTTCTATCTTGGAACAAGTTGATCAGAGACCTATTGGTGGAGATTGAGAGAACCTATTTAAACAAAGGGAGTTCTCCTGGCAAGTTCTACTTAATTCTTTAAGTCCCCTTTGTATCAATGATTTGGTTTCTTTAAAACCAATTGTAAAAGGGAAAGCACTTTGCATTAGTTAACTTGATGTTAGTTTATTTTTGTTTTGGATGTATTCATAGATGTCATATTTTATTCATTTATTATTCATATTTCCTACATGATGTACTATTTTAGTATTATTTCTGGCCAATGGCATGTTTTTTCTCAAGCATTTCAATCCTTTTTTGTTTTTTTTTTCCCACTGGCAGCTTTTTAACTTAAATTTTTGTGTATAGCTTTAAGAATTTGAGAAGCCAGTTGGCGCCATTTTTAAATCGTAGGTTATATAAGTGATTGTTTTATGGGGCTTATTTGTTTCTGAAGAAGTTCAGTGTGTCAATGAACGAAAGCGCTTAAACCTATTTTTCATTTTATTTTTCTGTAATAAAATTAGTTTGTTTCAACCTGAGCGGCGTTTTTATTTTTTTCCAAGTTTATCAGGATGCTGCTTGTTGTTTTTTTCGTTTATTTGTTTTAGTCTTTTTATGTTATCAATATACAGTTTGCAATCTGAGCTATTTTATAAAATGTCTGCTAATGTTTACCATATACATAATAGCTAAATGCAGTGACAGACAGAAACAGATTAAGATGCTGATTGTATGCTTGTAAATAGCATCTCCTGTGGCATGGACACTATTACAAATTGGCTGTTAGACTTGTGTTCAACTAATCCTTACCTCACTGGAAAAAGCAGAGTTTATCATGTTTTCTATTCCTCACTGGGTCTTCACAGTGATTTTGAAGCCCATTGTCTGCTATCACCTGTACTAAATCCCTCTTTTTTTATATACTTTGAAGTTAGTATCTTCCCGTTTATTATTGTGAGGTTGAGATCACCACTGCCTGTATCCTTGTTTAACTATTGCCACATTCTGTTCATGTGCTTTTTGCCATTATTTACCTTTATACTGTGTTACTGTACTTCTATCACCACTTCCATTCTCATGAGCAGCATTTCTGTTTTCTATTGTTTTTTCCCTCCAGCCTGCATTTCTACTACTGTGTGACTTACCCCACCCCCTTGGTATATTACATTATCCCCTTATTTGTCATGTCCATCTCATAATGTCTCTATTGCAGCAAATCCACATTTGTTTGCTAGCTCCTGCCTTCAGCAGTATTAGTGCATTTCACTGGCATTGTGCATGTCCCTGCAGTGTTAGTGCCTTACCTTAAGATGGTGCATGTCCCTGCAGTATTAATGCCTCCCACTTTTGTGGTGCATATCCCTGCAGTGTAACTGCCACCTACTAACAAGGAGCATGTCCCTGCAGTATTAGTGTCTAAAACTGTCATGGTGCATGTCCCTGCAGTATTAGTGCTTTGTACTAACATGGTGTATGTCCCTGCAGTAGTAGTGTCTCCTACTGACACCGTGCATGTTCCCACAGCATTAGTGCCTTCTACTAACATGGTGCCTGTCATTTCAGTAGTACTACCTTACACTAACATGGTGCATGTCTCTGAAGTATTAGTGCCTTACACTAATATGGTGTATGTCCATGCAGTATTAGTGCCTCATACTAATGTGGTGCATGTCTCTGCAGTATAAGTGCCTGCTACTAACATGGAGCATGCCCTTGCAGTATCAGTGTCTTATACTAACATGGCACATACCCCTGAAGTATTACTGCCTTACACTAACATGGTGCATGTCAGTGCAGGATTAGTGCCTCCTATGAAAGTTGTGCATGTCCGTCAAGTGTTAGTGCCTCTTACTATCATGTTGCATGTCCCTGCAGTACTAGTGCCTTACACTAACATGGTACATTTCCCTGAAGTATTAGTGCTTACACTAACATGGTGTATGTCCACACAGTATTAATGCCTCCCACTGGCATTGTGCACACCCTTCCATTATTATTGCTTCATATTAACATGGTGCATGTCCTTGCACTGTTAGTGCATCATGCTAACATGATGCATGTCCCTGCAGTATTAGTGCTTTGTACTAACATGGTGCATGTCCCTATAGTATTTGTGCCTCATACTAATGTGGTGCATGTCCCTGCAGTATTAGTGCCTTACACTAACACGATGCATGTCCATACAGTAGTAGTGCCTTACACTAACTTGGTGCATGTCTCTGAAGTATTACTGCCTTGTACTAACATCATGTATGCCACTGCAGTATTAGTGCTTCGTACTAACATGGTGCATGTCTCTGAAGTATTAGTGCCTTACACTAACATGGTGTATGTCCATGCAGTATTAGTGCTTCTTACTAATGTTGAGCATGTCCCTGCAATATAAGTGTCTTCTACTAACATGGAGCATGTCCTTGTAGTATTAGTGCCTTATACTAACATGGCACATATCCCTGAAATATTACTGCCTTATACTAACATGGTGCATGTCAGTGCAAGATTAGTGCCTCCTACTGAAGTTGTCCATGTCCCTCAAGTGTTAGTGCCTCTTAATGTTATGTTACATGTCTCTGCAGTAGTAGCGACGTGTGCTAACATGGTGCATGTCTCTGCAGTAGTAGTGTCTTAAACTAACATGGTATATGTCCCTGAAGTATTAGTGCCTTACACTAACATGGTGTATATCTGTGCAGTATTAATGCCTCCTAGTGGCATGGTGCATGTCCGTCCTGTATTATTGTCTCATAATAACATGGTGCTTGTCCCCGCACTATTAGTGTCTTGTGCTAACATGGTGCATGTCCCTGCAGTATTAATACCTTGTGCTGACATGGTGCATGTCCTTACAATATTAGTGCCTGATACTAACATGGTGCATGTCCGTGCAGTATTAGTGTCTTATACCAACATGGTGCATGCCCCTGCAGTCTTAATGCCTTACACTAACATGGTGCATGTTTGTACAAGATTAATACCTCCCACTAGTATTTCTTGACATAATCTCTTGGGCTACATTGTTTAAACGGAAATTGTAAGTTCTCTTCACCCTATCTTAACAATTTTTAAAGATTGTTTTTTAACTAATTCTCCCTCGTACTTTGTTTGTCTATAGTGCAATATGTAGTCATTTTGTACCTAAGCAATTATTGTGTTGTTACATCTAACCTATATATATATATATATATATATATATATATGTATATATATATATACATACATATATATTACTGCCTGGAGACAGTTTTGTAGGCAGAAGCATGCTTCAATTAAATCAGTCCATTCACTCAATGTTAGTTAGGCTACCTGCCATATGAGATTGTTGTTGCTTTTGTTTGTTTACACTGAGCTTAATCTACCATTTTTACCACTTCTTAAGTCTTACTAAGTCCTTTTGCTTTTCAGAGAAATGGGAGTGCCCTTGCCATTCTCCCACATAAACTCCTCTCCCTCTCTGTCTACCCAGTGTCATTTCCTTTTTATATTTAAAATAGATATCTCTTAACTCAAAATGCTCAGATGACTTAAATTGCTTTTGAACATATGACTTGCATGTAAATATGGACAAGTTTACTTTATTCAGATGTTACATCACTAGATCCTATTCATATGTATTTACACATTTCTGGATTTATCTTAATTTGTTTGTGCAAAGTTTTGATTTGTTATACTTTGTAATTTGGTGATTTGTCATAATTTCTGTAACCTGATTGTACTGGAGCTTTTCTCCCCGGGCCTCCACTGAAAATGGGTTCTTTATGGCCCAGTGGTCTTCAAACTTAAATATCTTTTTGTATATTAGCCTTGCTGTATGTCTTAGTGTCATTAGCTAAAAGATATATTTTCTCTTGTTTTTATATGGACATTGAAAAGACTGGCTGCAGTATTGGGAAACTCCACTAGTAATTGTTTTTTCTAAGTGGCTCAGTTACTGTGAAATTGTGTGGCATATTGATTTGTCCATAGTTTGCGAATGCTACAAACCTTGGCCACTAAACTTTTTGTGATACTGCATCACGTTTTCTTAGTGTCTTATTTACCATCCTTCATTAGGTAGGCATTATGGACTTTATCATTGTTTTGCTGGATAATAAATATGTCACTGCTTACTGTTTTCTTCATCTCACTAAGGTATTCAGTGTGACTTTACCAAACAAAGTTCTATGCACGGGGGATGCACGGTCCAAACCATATGAACGAAAAACAAAAACGGACCAGGAAGAGCAGAAACAGATGTAACAGATAAATCAGTCCTTTTATTAACAGACCGGTTTCGGCATAACCTGCCTTCTTCAGTGTAGGACAAACATAAATGCCCTGTTAACATGTGTTATATATACAAAATGAAAGCCAATAGGCAGACAGACATCATGAATATTCATGAAACAATGAAGAAATGAAATACAAACAGAGCCTACTGAATTTCATCATAGCACCACACAACTAGTATTGATAAACAATCAGGATAATACCCAAAATTTGTTCATAAAGCCTGGTGAAACATATAGACCATCCTGAAATAAGGTATTTCCATAAATAGGATAGAGCCAAAATAGCACTACAGTGCTGAGAAGACATATTACATAATGTTGGTGAAAGGAAAAACACTAGAGTTAAACTGCTAACAATGGTGAACATTAGTACACCATGTGAAAATATACGAGTAACTAGTTAAATATTCATTATGAGAATTAAACATCCTCAAAACAGTCATACCTCATATGAATTCGTAATAATGAATGGTGAAAAAACAGAATGAAATGCAATATCAGTAATAATAAACATTAAACATATTCAAAGCAGTCATGTCCGGACATATTCAACATGAGACTAGTGAAAAACCACAGAATAAAATACAAAGACCATGTATCAAGACTGAGAGACCACAGATATTCATCAGGGAACTGTAGATATAATATCCATAGTGATTTAACTTGAGAAACACAATGTAAAGGACAAACTACAGATGATCATTGAGTCCAGGAGAAAAAAGGCCCCCTAGAGTGATAATCCAATATTTCTCTTTATGATCCAAGAGACCATGCCACCCCTGTTTGTGACTACGATCGCCTGTAATACGATCAATAACCATGAAATAGAATTTGGCCTGCGGATGTTTGAGAATATGTTGGTACAGAGCACTAGTAGATTTGTGATTCTTCATATCACTGCGATGTTCATTCATTCTGGATCTGAGGGGCCTAGAAGTCTGGCCCACATAGAACGCACCGCAGTAACACGTAGCTAGGTACACAACCCTATCACTACCACAGTTACCAGATACTTTAATGTTATATATCTGGCTGGTATTTCGACTTGAAAACTCCTTAGATTTGTTCATAAGTGAACATGATCCACAATGGCCACAAGGAAAGGAACCAAACAACTCTTCACCATGTAATGTAAGTTGTTTATGGGTAATCCCCCCACTACCTATATGTTTATAATGTGATAAGTATGAACCCAATGTTTTGCCTCGTTTATAAGCAAAGCGACATTGTTGTCCCAAAAGTGACCTCAAATGATCATTGACAAGCAAAATGTTCCAGTGTTTATTGATATTTCTGCCATAGGTAGTGACAAAACATATAGGGGTTCCCAATGTAGTGTTTTTGTCCACTTTATATTCCAATAACATATCCCGGTTCATTCGGTTGACCCTGCATTTGGCTAGGTTAATGTCTTTGTGGTCATAACCCCTGCTCGCAAACCTGTTACATAAATCCATGCTAGCTGATTCATATTCAACATCCTTAGAACTAAGGCGCTTAATACGCATGAATTGTGACACTGGAATATTCCTGATTGTGTGGCGTGGGTGCATGCTGGAAGCATGTAACAAGGAATTATATTGAGGGTACTTACGGAAAACCTTACTGGATAATGTGAGGTCTTGATTTTTGGAGACAGTAACGTCCAAAAAATTGATCGTGTTTTGATCATATGTCAATGAGAATTCCAGTCCCCATATGTTACTATTCAGATATTCAACAAATTCCAGTAAGTAACCCAAATCCGCACACCACACTAACCAGCAGTCATCCAGGTAACGTCGCCAGATGTCCATTTCAACCTGATAAATGTTATGTGAATTATCATAAATCATGTACTCCTCAAAATAAGCCATGAAAAGGTCAGCATAAATAGGAGCGAAAGACGCTCCCATAGCTGTGCCTTGCAATTGCCAATAACACTGGCCTTGAAAATACAACACATTTTTATTGAGTACATGTTCTGACAAACAAATAAGTAGAGTATTGAACCCGGGTGAATACAAATTTGCCCTATTGAGCCAATATTGAAGAGATTGTAAGCCTGCCCAATGTGGAATACTGGTGTATAAGGCTTTCACGTCTAAAGTACACATATACCATTCTGGTTCTAACTGGGTATCCTGAATGATCTGTAAGAATTGGGTTGTGTCCTGCAGCCTAGCCCTAACCAAACTCAACAAGGGTTTGAGGTATTTCGAGAGAAAGGCCGATAAAGGTTCCGTGAGCGATCCTATTCCAGAGACAATAGGTCTACCAGGAGGTTTATTAAGTGATTTGTGGATCTTAGGCAAAAGATATCAAATCTGTTTACGCGGTTCTGAAACAGTCAATGATGATAAGCATTTTTTGTTGATAATCCCCTCCTCTAAAGCAAGCTTAAGAAAAGAATCAATTTCCTCTTTGAAATGAGGTGTGGGGTCTATAGACATATGCATATAACAGGTTTTATCTGATAATTGTGACAACCCCTCCTGTATGTAATCATCTGTATTGAGGACCACAACAGCACCCCCCTTGTCCGCTGAAAGTACTGTTATTTCCTTATTATTACGTAGTTGATCCAAAGCCAACCTGTCACCTGAGGTGAGATTATTTTGTAACATAATATGACCATAATTCTCAAAATGCAGGTCCCTCAATATAGACTCCATAAAAATGGAGACATGTTTATTCATAGGTGGTTGAAACAATGATCTACCAAACCTAAACTCATCTGATACCCGTGAACAATCATCAGCAAAAAACAATTTTAAGTTAACACTACACCTACACTGAAGAAGGCAGGTTATGCCGAAACCGGTCTGTTAATAAAAGGACTGATTTATCTGTTACATCTGTTTCTGCTCTTGCTGGTCCGTTTTTGTTTTTCATTCAATGTGACTTGTCATTCCAGCCCTCCAGAAGAAGGTGAGCTCCATAATTATATTCCGTGCAGTCAGTCAAATACCTTGTCGTCTTATCTTCAGGGTGCTTGTTACCACTATAGCTTTATATCTAATTCTCTTCCACTTAATGTAATTCAGAGTTAAATGTGGTTGTTTCCTGGTTCCCAGGTTCTTCATTTTCCTTCTTACCTTTTCCTTTTTGTTTGTTTGTCTTTTCAGCTTTTCCCGGTTAGGGGTCGCCACAGCGGAACTCTGGTCTGCTAATGATTGGCAGTAGATTTTTATGGTGCCGAGTTGCCAGCCTGACGCCCAACCTTCAACGAAGGAACGCCCATTCACGCATGTCTTACGAACACCACTCGACCGCGAGGAGGACATGCAGACTCCACACAGAAGGCACTCCAGACGAGAATCGAACAGGAGAACCTCTTGCTGTGAGGCAACAATGCTACCGCGGCTTACAGCCTTACCTTTTCCTTTTTAAGACCTGCATATTCATATTTGTCATGCCATACTTAATTCCTTCATGCTTCTTTTTCTCCAGTCTTAAGAATTCGTACTGCAACATAAGTTCCAATGATGTTTACATGTATTTCTACTTTAGTTTAAACAAATCAGGGTTAGTGTAAAACAAACTGTGACTGTGAGTTTCAGCACCATCCAGTATTTCAGATGGTCCTGTGCCTATTCTGTATGCCGTGCCCTGGAGAGTACTCCAAAATTTCTTTAGCAGCACAGTTAATAATCAGATAGCTAAATTCTTATTCTGCAGAAACAATATTTCAGAAATATATCAATGATTTATCTGTATAAGGAAATTGTGACATAAAATCTTTTTAAACATGTCTTCTTAGAGATATTGCATCTATATCCCTGTGAGAGACAAAATTTCTTTGTAACTGTCTACATCCGTGTTTAATTTTCATGATCGGTATTTATTGCAGTGTTTCTGAAGAAAAAATAAAATGTTATTAAAGCCTTGTTAATATCAGGGACACACTCTTAAAGTGTCACTCACATCGAAGAGGCATATGAAACCCCGCCACCTTGTACTTTTTTTAATACAGCAACTGATTCTCTGAAGGGCCTTTGAAATGATTAGAGTTGACAGTTTATAAAATCCAAGCATATTGTAAGAAACCACAGAAGAAATTAAAGTCTGGAATCCAAACCAGCAGGGTTAATTTGTCATTTTAGTAGATCATTTCTTAACATATGTTACATAATGTATTTTTACAGCATCCGCCTTTCTGGGCTGCAGTTTCAATTTCTTATGACACATACCCATATTCTGATAAAGATTGATGCTTGTTTGTTAGTGAGTTACGTTGCAGTCTGAATTGTTGATGTTTTGGACAAGGATTAACTTGAATTACTACAGTTTATAATGCTATTTTTCAAGTCAGGCCATAAACATGATATATGTAGTTACAGGAGTATTTCAGAATGTTGATTAAATATTGAAACAAGCTATTAGATTTGCATCTGTTACATTTTATTTTTCAAATGAAAACTCAGTTCATCCAGAATACACAATAAAAATAGACATTTATTTTAATGATGTAGGGAAAGAACGAAGGGGAAATCATAAAATGAAGCCAGAAGTAAATTCCCTTTATTATAGCTGGCACTCATCTGGATTCTAGGATAAAGAACAGCTGGCACAGGAAACATAGACTGTAGATGCAAAGCAAGCAAGCCAAGTCCATATACAAGACTTAAAACCAACAGAAAGCAGACATATAGAATATCAGGTATCTGGCAGGGAAGATGTTACATTATAAACATTCTAGTATGCTCCTCTCTCAAATTACAATCATGTTTGTGGAATGGGGCCGTCTTGATGCAAAAGGATTCTAAAGTTACATATTATAAGATGTAAAGTCAAAATCAGCTGTAGCAGAGTTTGCTTTGCACCATTTTAATGCACACCCCTGAGCAGAATATGAAATTTGTGTCATATACATTATTAAAAGGCTCATGTTTACAACAGGCCTCATGACATTTGGTGGTAAGGCAATGTAGAAATGGAATGTTCTTTGGATAACCATGAGTCTTTAACTCTTTTTTTATGCAGGATGCAGGATTATCTATATTAACCAATTACTTTTGCGTATGTTTATATTTTATTTTTTAATGTTTATTAACATAGCTCAAGTGAAATTAACTGTAAAATTTAATGGGTCTGTAAACAGTCAACCAAATTCAAATTCTGTGTCTTTTATATGCAATTGCTTGCTCAAAATAATGTAAACCATAAGCTTTTTTGTAACTGACACAGTATTATTCTTTTTCCCCATTTACAGTAAGTTGCCTAGCTGGGCTAGAGCAGTTGTTCCCAAGATCTTTTATGTCACAGAAAAAGCCTGGAACTATTACCCTTATACAGTCACAGGTAAGAGGCATTATACAGCTGTTGACATCTAGTTGTTTGTACTGCAAAGACCTATTACTATGTTCATGAGAGTCATTCTAGTGTCGTCATGGCACATCCTAGCATTGTACACTGGTCATGACAGGTTCTGTAGTATGTATCAAGTGCAGGGTCCTATGAATGACAGAGCTCTGAACTTCTTTGCTAAATAATCAGGGACAAAGCTAAAAAGTAATGTGGAAAAAGGCTCAAAATCAGGTGCAATTTTTAAATATTCCTCTAATTTATGAGAAAAGTTAATACAACAATAGGTTTTGCATCAACATGCATTTTCTGAGCAATAAGAAATATGAAGCTCTAAGGTTTGGCATAATTGACTGTAATTCTTAGAGATTTACTACAAAAATCAAACATTTTATGAGTGACAGGATAAAAATATGAATCACAATCAGGGTCTTTCTCTCATAATCACAGACAATTGAGAGCTATGCAAGTCAGTATGGCTTACTGCGGTATTTTGTTAATTAACAGAAAATAATGCTTTATTTCAGGGTAAAACATGCACTGGATTAGTTATTTTTTCTTCTAGCAATGCTGGAATAAAAACATAAAATTGTGATTTGAAAAGATGCTTACTTTTATAGAAAGTGCTTGATACAAAGAGGTGGACCTGAAGATAAATGCATTACTGATTAGCAGAGTAAAATGCATAATGAAACCTTACATGTTCTTGTCTGACATTGTTAACTGTTAGTTTTGTATTTAATTTATGATTAGAATCTGCTTCTTTTTGATGAAGCCATGAAACTTAAAGAAAATATTTAAAACATTATTGTTTGTCATTTAGCACAGTGGAGTAAGTGAGCTGTTAATGAGTTGCTTCCAGTAGTCCAGGGTATAGGGTTTGATTCCTTCCACCCACATTTGTCTATTGTGTGACTCAGTGCAAGTCATTTAGACAGAAAGTACTCCTGGGTAACCTCTGAAAAGAGATGCTTGTGTGCAATGGGCTTACATGGTTAAAACTTGAATAAAATTAAAGTTAAAAATTTAAAACTGTGTACTAAATTGAAGGACAAAGGCTAACTGCAATAAATGTATGATGTCCCATCTTATTGATCACTGCTGCAGTAGCCTTAATTATATGGGTTATATCCTGCTAAGAATATAACAGCCGGCCAGCTTACAAAGCTTCAGGGTACTTTCCATGAGCCCAAACTGTTAGCTCGAGCTAAACTGATGAAAAAGATTGGTTTGGGCGCCAGGCCCTTCAGAGCATTCCTGCCGTTGAAGCGATCATGCCTCTATGGTCTTTCAGAGATCATTGGTCGGCTTGTGTTGTTCCATTGCTGGGCATATAAGTTCCCTTTGGGGAAAAACATTCCGCCATACCTCTCAACCTCTCAGTTCAAAAAATGTGGGCAGTTCCAGAAGTAATGGGGTACAGAGGCCCAAAAATAGGAACATATTTTAAATATTGCTCCTATAAACTTAGAAAGTTGCTAGAGTGACAGATTTTGCATCATGGTATATTTTCTGAAGGATATGAAGTCTGAAACTCAAATGTCTGTCATTATTTAGCATTATTTAGTGACTTCAATCATCACTGATTTGCCAGAAAACCACAAATTTTATGAGGAACAATCCAAAAATAGGCAAAAATCTGGACATTCTGTGAAAATCTGGACAGTTGACAGGTATGCATTCCACATAAAATATTTATTGACCTGATGTCATTTTCATTCATTCATCAACAAATGAGTTTGGATCTGATCCTCAGAGCTGCCTCGGATGCTTTTCCAAACTCATGGAACACTGAAACTCTTGAGCTTCTCCCCTACCCATAATGCACTAGTACCCTACCATACCTCTGATCTTGTTTGCTGCCTTCATGTACAGGTCTGGTCACTGTCAGCCCTTGAGCAGAAGTAGTTTCTATTTTCCCTTTCTTTTTTCTCCCTTATACCTTTTAGGTAAATTTTTCTTTTACCATTGTTGGTAATACTTTCTCCTTTATATTTCTCTATCTAAAAAATTTCTTTTATCTTCATTCTTGTAGGAAAGATATGGCTGAAAAAAAATGTATGGCCTGTGGCCATATAATTCTGCTATCTGATGCCCACGCCATGTGTGTTTATTATTTAGGTCCGGCTCACTTGGATTCTGCGTGTGATATTTGTAAGGCCTTCAACTCTAGGGCCTTACTGATAGGAAAAATAAACTAATTTTGAGAGGATTGCTCCCTTCAATATCTTTTGAAACAGCATCTGGGGCTCAAACACTTAAAAAACATGGGAAAAAAGAGGCTAAAAAAGCATTTCCTGGACCATACAAGTTCCTTGACTCTGGGTTCGGAACCGTCTCCTAAAATTTCAAAACCTTTGCATCCAACCTGTTCAGATCCAAACCCAAAATCTTCCAGTCTGCCTACTTTGGCTCCCCAGATTCAAAGAAGCATACTGTTAGGTCACCATGGATCTGATCTCCTCCAAGCCTAGATCCAATGTCCTCTCGTCTCCCATCTCCTTTTTTGGAAAGCTGTCATCATTCTGGGGCTTCATCAATAGCTTCTTCTCCTCATTCCTCCAGGAATCTGACTGAAGCAGATGTCGACAGGATGAAGAGGTAATTCCACTCGACACAAATTCAAATGAGGGTTCTCCTGGCTCCTACCCCATCAGGTTCTGAGACTTTCATGAGTACTACCCTGCCTATTTTGTCTCCTTTTCCATTCTGACCATGGGTTTCAGAGAAGTTGGATCTGTGGATCCCAGATCCATCCATATCGAATCTGAAGTTCATTGTATCTTCTACCCCGGTACTGTCTCCTAGTGGACAGGCTCAGAGCATGTCAGAGCCGGATGACTCTTGGAACTGTAGCATCAGCACCAGATCTGGGGTGTTGGAGTTGACTCAGAGGTTGTTGGAGCCATCTCTGACCCTCGGAGCCTTGGCACTGGACAGCTCAGCTCCAACCCCTGTCTAGAGTGGTTTGCCTTCAGGTCCAGAATCATGTCTTCTCAGAGCCATTGGTTTCTTTTTCTCCAATGCATTCTGCTTTTGAGATAGTGGAGGGAGTTTTCTCTGCTCCAAGCGTATCTACCCTCCTTGGCTCCTACTTCCCAGACCCAGTTGCCCTTGCCACTTGAGCCTCAACTTCCTGCACCACAGGGACAACTAGCCCAATATATAGATATCTTTGAGTACTTCTCTGGAACATCCTGCCGAAGAAGTCCCTAGAAAAAGAAAGTGCAAAAGGAAGCACTTAGACTCTCCTCAACAGTCTGTCACAGAGGATGCTGACTTTGATGGGGGTGAAGGGTCCCAGGATCACCACTTGATGATGTCTCCTTTGGATACATACTAAAGAACCTCAAGCAAAGATGTGGCTGGTCTAATGACAGCCCTTCCCAGGTGGAATCAGTATTCTCAGAAGCCTTTGGAGCTGAACCATCTACCTCCTGGGTGACTCCACCCACCGACAAGCTCATTGATTTTATCTCCCAACAGGCATGGAAAGAACCCAATTCTGTTGAACTGATCCCCAAGAGACCATACAAGATCCTGACACCATCCAAGGATAGGGAATTTTGGAGCAAATGAGTAATAGCTGATGCTATGGTCATAGCAGCAGCCACAGAAAAAGAACTTGCAGAACAAAGTTCCTCTGTTCATCTCCCTAACAGGGAGTCTAGAGTGCTGGACAGATTTGAGAAGTGTGTATATGCTTCAGCAACTTTTGCACTTTGGTTGCTGAATTATTTGGCACACTTCACTAGACTCCAGAGGGATTTGATTAAATAACGTACCAAATCCCTCTCTGGGACCATTACATCTGAGTCAAGAGAGCTCAATTGCCTCACAGCTGGCAACCCTACAAGCTATTACAAATTCGTCCATGGGGCTCGTCTCACATGCAGCTGAAAGTACCTCAAGGGAGGTGGGTTCAGGCATTTCCCATAGGAGGCATGTCTAGATGAGCCTGTGTGATTTCCTGGAGCCCTGCAAGTCTACCTTTGTCAGTGCTCCCTTTGATGGAATTTCTTTATTTGGCCCCAAATTTAAAGACACACTATCCAGGTGTGAGCAGGCTGGATTAATCCCTGTCTGCTGTGAGCGTATATTTTTTGACTCCTTAAAGGACCTTTTCTAAGAATCAACAAGGTAGTTGAAAAATGTCGTAGAGAAAGTCCCGGGGTTTCTTCCAAGATCCAAATGGAGATAGTCCCCTCAGGGGCAGTGGGAGGAACTCTAACAGAAGACGCCACCCATGTGGCAGAGGAGGCCTGCAAAACTAAGGATCTAGAGATACTTTCTCTGACAGATCCTACCAGCGCTCCTGAAAGCAGTCCTGATTGTCCATCTCTGGAGGCAGTCGGGGGTTGTTTATCACTGCACCAGAGAGCCTGGCTAGAGATTACAAAAGATTCATGGGTACTGAGTATTATTTCCAAAGGTTATATAATTCCCTTTTCCGTACCCCCTCCCCTTTGACAGTAAACAAGATTCCTGATGTTCCACCCAGTCAGAGGAAAGCAGCAGCACTAGAAATAAAAAAAAAAGCTGCTAGAAAAAAAGAGTCATCCAAGAGGCCCTCCCCCCAAATCAGAAAGAGTCCAGAACTTACTCAAGACTTTTTTTGTGCCAAATAAAACAGAGGACTGGAGACCAGTTTTGGGTCTCAGCATTCCGAACAACTCATTTCAGTACATCAAGTTGTGGATGGTCACGGTTCAGTCCATTCTGCCTTTTCTGCATAAGGATGACTAGATGTACTCAGTAGATCTTCAGGATGCATACTATCATATAAAAATGAACAGATGATCCAGGAGATACCTAAGCTTCCATCTGAGAGCCAGTCATTACCAATTCATAGCTCTGTCCTTTTGTCTCACCACAGCTGCCAGGTTGTTCAACAAATGCATGCTGGTAGTGGCAGCTCACTTGAGACTGTAAGGATTCTGGATGTTTCCTTACTTAGACAAATGGTTTATAACCCCTCCAACCAGGCATTATCTGAGATTATGCACTCCAGTTATACTCTCACATGGGAATTACTACCAGTCACAACAAATCTCATCTAGAACCATCTCAGATATTCGAGTTTAACCAAGCTTTGTTTGATACAGTATCCTTGACAGCCTCCCTTCCTTTGCCAAGGGTAGAAACCATACGATGTCAGGCCAAAAAGATCATTAAGAAGTCTTCTCTGTCAGCTTGATTGATCCTTCAAGTATTGGGGTCAGTGTCTGCTGCAATAGTTTTGGTTCTGTTAGCAAGGTACCACATGAGAATTCTTCAGTGGACCCTAGCAACTCAGTGGTCTGTTCTTCACCAACCTTTATACACCCAAATCTCAGATAATGCAAATTTTCCCCTTCATTCTCCCTCAGCCCAAGGCCATAGTTACCTTGGTTTTACAATCTTTAACCAATCCCCCTTTGAAACTTCAACCAAATGTGAACTAAAATTTTTAACCTGGAAAACTGTTTTTTAGTGGCCGTTGTCTCTGCTTGGAGTCTGAGAACTTCAGGCCCATCTTCTAAGCCTTCTTATTTGATTTTTCATAAAGATAGGGTAGTCTTATGAACAAACCCATTACACCTTTCTAAAGTGGTGTCAAAATCCAATATCAGTGAAACCATCAGTCTTCTAGTTTTTTTTTCCAAATTTCACAAAGGAGGATATATGTTGCATCTGTTGGATGTTCACAGACAGTTACATTTTTATCTTCATAGGACAATTTTTTTTCAGGAAATCAGATCAATTATTTGTCTCCTTTTCAAATTCAAAATTGGGCAAACCAGTTCCTAAAATGACTTTAGCCAAATGGTTAACTAATTGTATTTCCTTTGTTTACAAAAAAATTGGACTTGTCTTTGCCAAAACCTTTAAAGGCTCATTCCACCAGATCTGTGGCAACTTCTGTATTTTTATCTAGCTGTTCCTTGAACAATATTTGTGCAGCTGCAATTTGGGCTAATCCTCATACCTTGATTGCTCATTACAAATTGAGTCTGGTCTCTAGGTTAAGAGTGGCCTTTGGCTAAGTGGTGTTCAGGAATATTCTCCCTTAGAGTCCTCCCAGGATTTAGGTAGCTGGGAACTCTGTCCCATTTGTTAAGGAATGAATGAAAATGACAACATCAGATAAAAACGTTATGTGCTCACCATAAAGTTCCATACACAATGTCCATTTTCATTCTTCCTCCACTCCCCTCCCTCCAACACCCTACCAATTTGAATTCTGGAAAGATTAGAAGATCCTAAAGGAACCAGTGTTCCTTTATTTGAGCTCCAGGTACTGTTATCCCTTCTCTACATAATTTGTTAATTACTATATAGGTTAAAAGGTCAGCAAACAAGATGTGAGGTATGGTGGAGGACTAGTGCATTATGGGTAAGAGAGGAGCTCAAGAGTTTCAGTGTTCCACAAGCTGAAAAAAGCAGCAGAGTTAGATCTGATGGTCGGATCTGAACCCATTTGTTGAGGAAGAATAAAAATGGTTATTTTCCATGGGAAGGAGGCATCATTTTCATCTTGACCATCGAACAAACTACCAGTCCCATGGTTGGTCCTTCTTCTAAATAAAAAGAAAAAGTTAAGTAAACAGCCTTTTATATCGCAGCAGGCTACCAGTTTGCCTCAACTGCAGGAGGTTGACTTTGCTGTGGCCAAAGCTGGTTTCTCAGACAACTCATCCTTTATGCCATAGCCCTCTGATGTGGCACCTACAGCCACAATGGACTATGGGTTATCCATGTCCTCTGTGGCTGTTGGGGTCCTCTCAGTGGGCAAGGGAGAGCCACTTTTGTCATTCCTGGGAGAGGGAATAGGGTAGACTTCCCTGTTTGTCAGAATGTTGTGCCTTTTCCTGGGGAAGTTGCTTCTGCCATTAACACTGTTGGCCTCATTTTTCCTGTCATAAAGAAACAGAAAACTAAACATGTTTCCTACTCCTCAAATTTCCTTATACAGGAGTAGTTTACTGGGTGTAGCTCAAGGTTTAATTCAGGCTGTTGATCCTTCTTATAATGTGGTTTCTGGTAAAAGAAAGAGGGGTACCTCTTTTTCTAAAGAGATTCGAGATTCTTAATCTGGACAGGAAATTAAAGGGGCAGACACAGGGTTTTCTCCTCAAATTTCTGATTCAGACTCAGAGGACACCTCAATTTCTGATTTTCCCTGTGGGGGTTTCTCTTTCTCAGACACTATTTCCAGAGTGTACCATTGTTTTCAGTGGGAGAACACTGAGGTTTCACAGTACCTCATAAAATACTGTGATCCATTACAACAGAGATTTCGAGAACCTTTACCCATTTCTCCATTTCTGTCATCTTTGGAGGACATATGTATGTTACTGCCTGCAATTTTCCTGTTGTCAGCCTGTTACTTCTAAAAAAGCAGGTAGAATCTATAAAGTTCCTTAATCTTTTAGGTTTTTATGCATTCATCCCAAACCTGACCAGCAGCTATAACTTTAGTTAATCCTACTGCAGATGAACATTTAGTTAATTCCAATCCCATTGTTTCTGACAAGGTTAGGAAGATTATTGATAAGTATGGGGAAAAGTGTATGCTTCTGCAACTCAAGATTTTCAGAATTTTGAATTGTCAGGTTCTTATGTTAAAGTGTATTCTGACTACTTGTGCAAGTATGATGAATGTTTTTGTTGCAGTTCCTTCTTGAGAGGAAAAATCTGCTTTAAATAATTTAATTTATTCCATTTTACAGGTTACAACTTATTGTTTGCAGTGTGTGTGTGTGTGTGTGTGTGTGTGTGTGTGTGTGTGTGTGTGTGTGTGTGTGTGTGTGTGTGTGACACAATTGATTCTTCTTGCAGGGTATTGCCATTAGTACTGTTTTGAGGAGGTTTGCCTGGCAGCATTCTCAGAACCACCCAGATGATGTGAAAAATTATAAATTTTAAATTCTCAGGTTTTTGGTTCTCTACTGCAAAAGTTATCCAAAAGTGTGATGAAAGGGGTAAGTTGATACAAGGAATCTCTTAAGATTTTCAGTCCTCCTTTTCCAAAATTTCTAAGGGATTTTGACAGTCCAACAAGCCAGAGTGACTATTCAAGGTACCTTGTCCCCCCACCCTGGCAGCTCCATTTCCTTTCCACAAAGTCTAAATCTGCACTTTTGTCTTTGGCAGCAGATAGTTTCTGATACATTTGTTCTGAAGATCAACCATCAAGGTACAGATGATAGTGGGAGGAAATTTCTCCTCCTTCATGGAAGGCAATTCCTTATACACCAGACCAGACTCTATTTCCACCTGTCCTGCATCACATGCTATCCCAGGGAGTGATTGAACTTTTTCCTCCTTCCCAAGTGGGGAAAGGTTTTTATCCCATGGATTTTTAAGTGCCAAAAAAAAAGTAAATCCATGGAGACCATTTCTGGATCTGTCTGTCCTAAACCTGTTTGTGATAGTGCCCAAATTCAAAATGATGTTACTTCACACCATGTTACCTCTTCTTCCTCATTCAAATTTCCTTGTAACACTAGATTTAAAAGAGGCTATCATCACATCCCAGTTCATGCAAACATCAAGCATTTCTTAAAGTTTTGTGTGTCTGGATCACATTGTTTGTACTCTGACTTACCCTTGAGAGTATCCACTGCAACAAGAATGTTCAGAGTGTGTCTACATAGCTCATTGCAGGATACAGGATATCCACATTTTTCCATATTTAGCAGACTTGATTATTTTTCCAGAGTCTTTTTCAAAATGTCAGGAATCTCTCACTTGGGTGAGAGTTCTCTTACACAAGCTGGAATTCCAAGAGAATATTCAAAAGTCTTTTTGACTCCTTCACTCAGGATTGTGTTCCTGGGCTGTCAGCTAGATACCAAAGTTCAAAGAGATCTTCTTCTGCCAGAAAATATAGATCTTTATCTAGTTCTGTTTCTAAGGTTTACACCTAGACTTTGGTCACTGTGAAAGAATACCACAGGATTTTGAGTCTCATGACATATATCTTTCTCATGATACCTCTGGCAAGACTCCAGATGGGAAATGTATATTGGTATCTGATGTCTATTTGGTCCCAGCACCAACACCCTTTGTTTTTTCTAATCCCAGTGCTTTGGTCTGTTAGAAAAGAAATCACTTGTTGGAGAGAGCAAATATCCTTTAAATCTGTGTCTCCCCATTTCCCACCTATTTCCAAAGCAGTCAGTCACCACAGACACCTCAGACTTTGCTTGGGGAGCAGTTTCTGGAAAGAGAAATGTGCAAGGTATGTGGGACACCAAGGACAGATACAAGAACATAAATATAAGAGATATGCTTGCCCTGATCAAGGCATTCAACTCTGAATCATCTTTGATCCCTATGACCTCTTCAAGTTGTCATCGACAACACCACAGTCGTGGTACATCAACAAGCAAGAGGTAACCATGTCATATCCCCTTTGTAGAATAACCATGTTAGTTTGGGACATAGCTTCACAGTACAGTCTCACTATAGAGGCATCCTACAGTCTGTCAGAACAAAACCATGTGGCAGACTGGCTGAGCAGGACAAGGGTAGACCCTCATGATTGCAAACAAGATCAGGGGGGTCTTCCAAGATTTAATTAATCCGTGGGGAGTTCTGCAAGTAGGCTTATTTTCCTTCTCTTTGAGCAAGCAGCTGGCAAGATTCTGCTCCAGCACTCCTTGCAAGAAAGCCTGGAAGACAGATGCCTTTTCTTTTCCTTGGACAGGAATATTTTTATGGTTTCCAACCTTTCCACGGATATCCGGAATACTTATGAGAATTCCAAAGGAATCCCCCAAGACCATTGTGGTGACTCCTTTCTGGACTAGGCCTGTGGTTCTCCTTTCTTTTGGAATAGCTAGAGACAATTACCACAAGCTTCCTCACAGCCAAGATATACTTGCACAAGAAAAGGGTGTTTAATGCTCTCTGACCGCAATCATCTTTAATTAACTTCCTGGATGATAGTTTCTTAATTCCCTTTAGGCACCTATTTACTGAGGATGTGCAGCAGGTACTGATGGAGACAAGAAATCCTGCTACAAGAAAATAGTATATTAATAAATGGAAAAGGTTTTCTAGTTGTGCCAAAAACATAATCAGCACCCACTCAGGGCTAGTTGTTCTCTGGTTATACAGTATTTGTTTGCGTATCCTTGTGCCTTTCTTACTCCGCCATCAAGGTTAATTTATCAGCCATTTCAGCAGGTCTGCTCATGGATCATCCTCTTTTAATGCATTCTAATGTTAAAATGTTTTTGAAAGGGGTTTTGCATAAGAAGCTTCCAAGAAAACTGATGGCCCCTCCTTGAGATCTTCATTTTCTGTTAGAGAAGCTAACATCTGCTCCCTTTGAACTACGTAACCTGGCTGACTTGAGTTTCTTAACATGGAAAACAGTTTTGCTGAGTGCTCTGACTAGCGCAAGAAAGGTCTCTGAGTTGCAAGCACTTGTAGTGAGTGAGTCAACTATATATCATTTTTCACAGACAGGGTTTCTTTGAAAACAAACCCTTCTTTTATGCTTAAAGTGCTATTTGAGTGTAGTTTAAGCTAAATTATCCATTCCCCATTTTCTTTCCTGAACCTAACAATATGCGAGAAAGGATTCTCCATACCCTGAATGCCTACAGACAACTCAGGTACTGTCTTGACAGAAGTAAATCTTTCAGCTCCTTGGATCAGTTGTTCATTTCATGTGAAGGTAAGAAGAATAGACGGCCTATGTCAAAACAGACTTATCTTCAAATGGTGGTTTAAAGCTATTATCTCTTCTTATACTCACCACAACAAAACTATTCTAGGCAGAGTCAAGGCCCATTCTGCCAGGGCCTTGTCTTCTTCTATGGCTATTTGGAAAGGGTTGGATTCTAGAAGCATTTGAAAGAATGCAACTTGGTCCTCTGTACATACTTGTACAAAGCATTATAAGCTTGATTCCTTCTGTAGGTCTAGATCAGGCTGGAACCATTCCTCCAGGGACTAATAGATTGTCCTCCTTCCACCTTCTAAATGTTAAGTAACGTAGGGTAATCTACCCACACAGCTAAGGCTAATGCAGCAGTGATCAATGTAATGAACATGGTACAGTTATGTAAAAAAAGTTACCATAACAGTAGATGCTTGAACGATCACCTCAGCAGTAGCTGCTCCCTTCATCCCCCTTGGTTTTTTTGGTGTTTTGTTTATGCCATGGTGTGGTCAGCCTCCCTCTCTCTACTGACATGAAAGCTTTGAAGGGATTGGTGCCCAAATCTGTCTTTTTAGTTAGCACATCTTGAGCTGACTGATGAACTGGGTGCTCTGGAGCTTTAGAAGATGGATGTCTGTTATATCTTATGCAGAATATAATCCATACAGCGTAGGCTGTTGCAGCAGTGATCATGTGAACATCTACTGTTATGGTGAGTTTACTTACACAGATGTACTTTCTATAATTCTTCCTAGTTTGCAGTCTTCTGAAAACGTGGTAAGCCAGAGGTCCTTGACTTCCAAAAAATAGATGCCAAAGAAGAAAGAACCTAGCACAGAGCCCTGGACGACTCTGCTAGTGACTGGCCTCTTTTTGGAGGTTTTCTGTCCAATCCTAACTTCCCGGATCTTGACATTGAGCCTGTTGGCTAACCAGAGAGTTTCATAGGTTCATAGGTATACACTGGGCTAATGACTTCCAGGGCCTTTATAAGCCTTGGCGCACAACCCGACACAACATGCATGTCTTAATAGGAAGGAGATGTTTGTTAAGAAGGTTATGTTAGTTAGGAGGCTGCTAATAAGTTTTGTGTGTGTGTGTGTGTGTGTGTGTGTGTGTGTGTGTGTGTGTGTGTGTGTGTGTGTGTGTGTGTGTGTGTGTGTGTGTGTGTGTGTGAGTGTGCGTGTGCATGTGCATGCGCGTGCACGTATGTGTGTGTTTGGGTGTGCATATGTGTGTGTGTGTGTGTGTGTTAGTGTTAGTTCATAGGTTATTAGGCTAAAGACCCCAAGGGCCTTTTTAAGCCTAGCCATGCATTCCATGCATTTCAAATCTCTGACAAATTCTGGTACCATTGATAAGTATAAGCAGGGGCCTGGGAGATGAACCATTTACAGGTTGCTTGTGTCCATTAGAGACATAAGTGCCAAGCCAGAGATGAATTTCCTGTTCCTCGTCCAGTTTTCTAAGTTACACTTGAACTGGATTAGGATTCCTTGCAGAAGAAACACAAACACCATTAATGCACAGATGTGAGCTTTTGACAGCATATATATGGGTAAAGGCAAATGGATTTACATAACCTTCTGAACTATGCTTACTGCTCAACATTAAAATGTGGCAAATAGCAGAGAATGTAGTGTGACTTTAAGAATTCCCTCAACTACCATTCCAAACATCTCATAACTGTTTCTTATGATTTCTAACCTTCTTCCTTAAAATTTATCATTGTTTTCATTGATGTGGTCATATGAGTAACAGACTTGCTGAAAGGGAAACAGCGCATGTTTTAAATGTTAATATTTTGTGTCTGCTCTGCTTAAATGAAGAAAACAGACGTCATATCCTTTCTAATATCATGTTTTTCAGTCTGACATTTTCCAAATGTTACACCTGCAATCTAGGCTGATCGTATTTCCTTAATTATTAATTTCAGTAATATGAGTTTGCTGAAAATGAATGTTACTTTTAAAAGTTACAGAAGGTGCTATTATATGCTTACCTAGATGAGTTAGTGCAAGGTTATTACTCAGAATTAGTATCATTTAATTATTTAGCCTGAATCAGTTGTAAACAGACTGTGCAGTTTTTAGCATTCGTAATACACCCAAATATGTCTATGGTTATGATCCATGCATGGTTTGTTCATGTTTTAATTGCTGAATTGTGCCTTTCTTGGCACTTACTTGGTCATTTCTTTGTTTTTTATTTCTTTTTTGAGTTAAGCACAAGAATTATGTACTGTATTTTTTGCACTCTAAACACTTGAACATGAAGTTAGCATGGCATTTGCCATGCATTTCTGACCAAAAAACTGAAGTAACAGTGCAGTCATAATGTTTTCCTAGTTCATAGATGTAATATTACCATCTGCTTTTGGTTAATATTATCAGAGTTTTGTTGCACTTTATATGCATATTGCAAGAATCCATAGAATTTCCATCTCCATCATTTCATATTCAAATTTACAGCTCATCTGTAAATGTTTGTAAATTATTTGTTCAATACAAACTGCAGATTGTTCAAGTTTATGGATATAAAGTTTTAAGCTAAAGGGAGAAGAAGTTGTATATCCTACTAGTCTTCCCAGTGTTTTTTTCCTAAATTAAATAAGTGTAATTGATCTGGTAGATTGTTAAGTATTTTGAAGACCGGCACTGCACAGAATGAAGCTGAGAAATATAGAAATATATTCAGAAAACATCCATTGACTGCAGTGATACTCGACGTGTCAGTGGTAATGGGAGGGGCAGTTAAAGAAGAGTTCTGACGCTTATAGCCAAACAGCATTCACACTGACACACCCTCAATAATGTTTGATAAAAGCACATATCCCAGGTATGTGTAAAACTATAGATTATATATAAAGCTATAAGTGAAGCTGGGTCAACCTTCACCCTATGCCGATACCACAAACTAGTACCCTACCCTCTGAGCTCTTCAAGTAAAAAAAGAAAGCACCTCACTGTAATATACTGATCTCTACATTGTAGCGATTGGCTTATTACAGTTAGATCCACTCACCTCCCCAGTTCTTCCATTGAGTAACAGAAACAAAATTAAAAAAATGGCCATTCCTTCTACTGGCACACCAGCCAGGTGGCCAGATGCATGACACTCCCTCCTGCCCCAGCCATTTGTGTCCCATTTCTCTGCCCTGCCCCCAACTCTCCTTTCCCACATTTCATTAAGAAAGAAAATCATTTCTTCTTTTAAACTATAGCAAACTCCTTGCCACAAGTATAGCAAATAGTTACTACTACTGCAAGGAGCACTATGGCTCTCATGTTTTAGTTAAAAAATCCTCTTTAATTTGAACTGTAGCAGGCTGCTTGCCACAAATGTAGCAAACAGTTGCTACAGTTTATACCCTACCTGCAAGGAGTGATACAGTGTTTGGGAAAAAAAGACAGGTTTTTTTTTTTTTTAACTTTTAAATTGTAGCAAACTGCTTGCTGTAGTTTAGCCCACACACAGAAAGCTACAGCACTGAGGTATGACTGCAAATGCAATATATTTAAAAGCTGGTGTTGTGTTAGAGATCTGGATTGACTGATCGAGCCCCCACAACACTTTGCGCCCAGGGCATTTGCCCCTCTCACCCCACCCTAGCTATGCTACTGTAATAAACTATAGGTTAAATATAGACTGACTGATACTTAGATAGCTGAAATGTATTTAACTGACTAGATTAGCACATTTAAAATGAAATATTTCTGGGGAGGTAAGATGGCGGCCGTCCTGTGAGCACCATGTCAGCGCAGCTGTGAAGAAAATGGCAGGGACATGATAAGTAAATCAGCATATACACTAAGCTCCAAAATGACTTTAAAGGTTAGCTAAACCACGAGCTAACCAGAAGACTTCAAAAATGGTGAAAGAAAAAAAGAAAACAACAAATAGATAACCATGTAGAGACTTACCTTCGAGGTGCGGTTAACTTCCTAGAGAAAACTCCAGTGCAATGATCCGCAAAATCGAGGAGTCATACATTACCAAGGGGGCTATCAGGATGGCAAAACAGACTGATACCATGGCCTTACAAATATCTAAATCTAAATTCCCAACAATATCCACTCCAGAAAAATAAATTATTTTCAAATGACCGAGCGCTACTAAACAACTGGAAGGCCAAAAATGCATAAGTAAACTGAAAGCGGAACATTTCCCGAAATTGGAATAATTCAAAACGGTGCTACAACCATTACATTAGTAATTAAACAATTATCAGACAAACTGAAAACTTTTGGTAACACAATGAACCAAATAGCGGACAGATGAAAAAAAATGGAAGCTAAAAGATTAGAAAATGAAATAAAAATCGATCAGATATTAGAAACATCGCAGTCTAACACTAAAACTATTCAGGAACTGCAACAAAAAAAATTCTAGACCTAGATGCAGGAAGCAGGAGAAACAACATTTTGGTACAAGGAGTACCTCAAAAATGCATAGTCAATACTAGCTGAAGTTTTATACCACATTATTGGCTGTCTCCTAGAAAACCAGGCCGAATCCAACCAGGTCATTATTGAGAGCAGACATCATGCATTAAGAATGCCATGTCATTATCAGCAAGATAAACCAAGACAGGTATACATGAGGGTCTTAGATTATTACCAAGATGCCTTTAAAATCTTGTCGGCTACCAAAGTGAAAAAAGCACTAACATGGAACGGAAACAAAATTGCTTTTGCTCAGGATTTACCATATCAAATCAAGCAGGAACAAAAGGAGACCATCACCATTTTGTGTGTTTTTGATTGCAAGGGGTATCAAGTTTCAGATGAGATTCCCCTCTACTTTGGTATTCAGGAGAAGGGAAATAATCTGTGGAGTCAATTAAAGATGCAAAACGAGCCTTCATAAAAGCTTTCAACAAAATATCTGAGTGAAGTTTGACTGTTGAACCATTATAAGAAGACCACATACAAATAATAAAATATACTGGTAATGGTGGAAACCAAACTGTGTTAACCAAAGAACTTTAAGTTTGGGACAAAATAATATATGTAATGTATTTTGTATTTCAATATTATATGCACTGATTTTGTACTCTGGTTGCCGGGGCTCTGCTATATATGACGGTGTTTTTACAGTGCACTTTCTTCCAGTTATCATAGGGGGGGTGCCCTGTGAAAGTGCTTTCATGTACTGGAGCCATTTTCTCTATGTGAAAGTTAGCATGAAGTTGGTCTTGAATGAAGTTTCCCTGTTATAGCATTATTTAATGTCCGCATACTAAATATCAGTGGAACCAAACTACTGTAAGTTTGGGATAAAATATTATATGTAATAGGTTCATAGGTTCAGTAATGTGATGTGAAGTTGTTCTATCTCGCAATCATTCTCACTAATGGGTTCAGAGCTCATCCTTGTGTCCGACTCTGCCAAATGCTAAAGCTTGAGGTCTTCAAACAGCTCATGGCCTACTCCGTATCCCATGATGCAATAGTACATCCCTCAGATCAGTTTGCCGCTGCAACAGATCGGGTGTTCGTGGAACAGCTCTGGCCAGTATTGTCAAATTTTCGATATTTGTCTAAACAAGATATTTTCATTCCTGTTTGTTGTTAGTTGTTAGATTACAGTTAGCTACACTTGTCTCTTATGTTAGTCACTGTTAGTTAGAGTGCTCTTTCTCCCTTTCTTGAGGCCGTTTATTTTTAAGCCTTTTTTCTATAAGTGAACTAGAATAGTTGGACTAAAATGTACATATCTTGCCCCCTATCCTTTATATGTAGCCCAATTTTTTATTAGGGCATTAATAATATATCTTTGCTTACTTGCAAATACTTTTTATTCAACCCTGCAGTCTTTATTAGGGTTGTATAATAGTTGAACAGTTTGGTGTGTTTCATAGTTCATAGGTTCATAGGTTCATACTAGGCTATCTGCCCGAGGGCATTTACAAGCCTAGCCCATAGTTTTGTGGCTTACGCCACCCCTTTAGTATGGGGAACTATACCCATTATTTTGCTGTGCCTCTGTTGAGCAGTGACACTGAGGTAATCCCTGGGGTATATCTGCGATCTCCCATCCATTGGTCAAGATTTCTCTTGAACAAGGCCAGCGAGGTGCTCTGCCTCACATATACCGGGATTTTATTCCACAGCATAGGGAGTCTTTGGGTGATGAATCTATCCCTCCAGCACGTCCTATTAATAGCCGTGTCGAGGTTTAAGTCTCCGCCCTTGTGGCTCTGACGGATCTAGATTTTTTGAGGTGAAGCATATTCATCAAATCTGGGTTTGACATGGCCTTGTATGTTAGGCAAAGGTCACCTCTGAGCAAGCGGTGCGACTGAATAGAGCTGGAGTTCTTTCAGTCGGGCAGCATAGGACAGATGTTTGAGACCCTTTATCCTTTTGGTGAGGAACTTTTGTGGCCTCTCCAGCTGCTGCAAGTGTCGGGTCAGATACATTCGAATGGGGCATTGTACTCAATCATTGGTCTGATGAGTGATGAGTATAGGGAGACTATGACCTCCCTTGATCTAGATGAGAATCCCTTCATGATAAGGTGGGCAATGTAGAAGGTCTTCCTAACTACTTTAGCTACATGGGTGTCGAATGACAGACTACTATCAACCTGGGTCCCCAGGTCCCTGATAACTTCTTCTGTACTCAGTGGATTGCCACCTATTTGGTAGCTAGGGGTAACCTTGTTTTTCCCGAAGGGTATGACTATGCATTTTTGGCATTTAACTTTAGGCCATGGCTCTGGCACCAGTTATCCGTTTCTGTGAGACCCTTCTGAAGGATATCTGTGTCAGATGTGTTTTCTACTATGGCGCCCAGTTTGCAGTCATCTGCAAACTTTGTCAGCCATAACCCTCCTGTGTTTGCTTGTACTTGAAAAGTAGATGCCAAACAAGAGTGGGCCCAGGACTGAGCCCTGTGGTACACCACTTGTGACAGGCTTTGAGTCTGACATGGCGCCAGCAACTCTGACCCTGTGGGTTCTGTCACTCAGCCAGTTTGCAACCCATCTTGTGATGTATGGGTTAACATTTAAGCTGATGAGTTTTTCAATGATACCCGAGTGGGGTATTGTATCAAAGGCCTTCGCCAGATCGAGGTAGGCTGTATGGACTGCCTTTCCCTCATCAATGGCTTTGGTGACTGTTTCAAAAGTCAACCAAGTTTAGAAGGCATGATCTGCCTTTGACAAAGCCAAACTGGGATGGATCCAAAGTCTGCAAATTCCTATGTCTTTATTTATGAGGTCCATTATGATCCTCTCCATGGCTTTGCAGATAAGGCTTGTCAAGCTAATGGGCCGGTAATTTCCAGGGTCGGTGGAGGCACCGCCTTTGTGAAGTGGGACCACAGTTGCAGTGCCACTCCTGGGCATGTATCCAGAGGTAAGACTATGATTAAACAGCTGTCCTAGCTGTGGGTTTAATTCCTCGTTGAGTTCGTGGAGCACACAGCCGGGGACACCATCAGGTCCCATGGATGCTGTGTTTTTTGCTTTGGAGAGAGCAGTTCTCACTTGGGCATTGGAGATGTTTGGGGGGCTGCAATCGCTTGGTATAGATATCTCTCCTTTTGGGGAGGGGAGAAGTTTGCACTGAACCTGTCAGCCAGTATGTTGGCAATGTCTGTAGGATCAGTAATCTTCAGTTATTATAGTTAGTCTTAGACTCTCCTTTATTAGGGTTATTTTTTTATATAGATATTATCTGTGTGCTGTGATTGATATATATACATATATATATATATATATATATATATATATATGTATGTATATATATATATATATATATATATATATATATATATATATATAGGTTCATTTCAGATGCTAGAGTTTCCGAAATCTTGAAACTCATATGATCGAGACCATATGATCGAGTTTTCAGAAACTTGAACATCTGAAGGGCCCCCCCGTTAAATAAAGTGTGTGAGTACCTTAGTTGAGGGATTTTGCAGGGGGGCAAGCCCTCTGCACCCCTGCTACTTAAATATATGAAATCCAAGATTGTGCTACAGTGAGGAATAGGGAAATCTCCCATTCCGCAGTGTCTGCAGAAGCGCGGAATGGGAGATTTACCTTTTCCCCACTGTAGCGTGATCTCTGAGTTAGTATATTTAAGTGGGGGTGTGGGGGGTGCAGGGGGGGGGCTTCCCCCCCTGCAAAAACACCTTTAAATGTGTTTTCTTTTTTTTTTTATTTTTACTTCTGATGTTCAAGTTTCTGAAAACTCGAACATATGGTCTCGATCATATGAGTTTTGAGATTTCGGAAACTCAACCATCTGAAGTGAATCCATATATATATACATTTTTTCTTACATATAGAACTAGAGTTTGTTCTGCCTTGGGTAATTCTCAGTTGACAGAGTTATATCTGAAAAAGTTAAATCTGGGTTTAAAAAATGTCGGAAATGCGGACAGAAGATGTCAGTTACAGATGGCCATACAAATTGTGTTTATTGTTTAGGTGAGTTTCACCTACAGGAAAAGTGTGCCATCTGTCACTCTTCTAGCTCTCACATTCTTCATGACTGCAAGAGTAAACTGATAGCAAGAGGTCGCTTGAAATCTTCATTTCAAGAAGCCTTAGACAAGGACCAAGCCTACTAAGCCTCCAAAAACTGGGTCTACAAGCTCATCGTCAGAGTCGAAGCCAAAAAAGGGCTATCAACTTCAAAAACAGCTAAATCTGATAAGACTGCCACCTCGGTGCCTAAGCTTATGGAGCAGCAGGTAATTGTGGTCAGTGGGAGCCGGTCCCCAGCCTTTGAGCCAGTATCTCCCACTTTAAAATCTCCTGTCCTCCAGTCTGAGACATCATCCATTGCATCCCAGTCCTCAAGACTATCTGATAAGGATGTGGATCGAGTGGTAGAGAGACTTCTATAGACAAAGGCTGTAGCCAAAATTCTGTCATGTCCGACCCTTAGGACTTCGGAACCGACCCAGACTCTATCCATTTCTTTGATTTCTCCTCCGATTCGACCTGAAGTTTCAGAACTGGAGTTTTCAGAACCGATGATTGTGGAACCATTGAAGCCGACACCCATTAGGCTTTCTTTTCCGACTACTCTGACCTCTTCGGTACCCACATTAGAGTCTAGGAGCTGACACTCACCGGTTGGGTCTGGAGAGGATAGTCGTACCAATCTTTTGTTGTCGACTTTGCCTCTCGGGGCTTTGGCTCGGTTGAGCTCGGAACCTACCTCAGGCTCGGAGCCCACGGTTTCAGCACCGTGGAGACTGCCTGTTTCTATGGATCCAGGTGTCTCTTTGGACTGGAGCTGCTGGGCTTTTGATGCCATGAGGAGAGTGTTGTCCCCTAGGGCACCCACGTCATCGGTACCAGCAGTCTCCTCCCTTAAACTTCCTTTGTCTGTCTCTGCTTCACTGATCCCTCAAAAGCATAGAAACCCAGAGTCTCAGGTCCCCCCATCGGGTGAGCCCTGTTCTTCTGGGACCTCCCCAGAAGCTCCCTCTCAGGAGGTTCCCAGAAAGAGAACTTGCAAGAGGAAGCATCTGGATTACCCACAGGAATCCATCATATCAGATACTGACTTGGATGAGTCCCCACAGTCCCCCTTTGACGATATCTCTTTTGGTGATATTTTAGAAATCCTAAAACAGAGGGGTGGCTGGAATCCCCTTAACCTTACTGATGATGAGTCAGTACTCCTGAAGGCTTTCAGGTCTCAATCCTCCACCTCTTGGGTGACTCCGCCTTTCGATGAGTTGATGGATCTTCTCTCTCGAAAGGCTTGGGAGTCCCCGGATACCATAGAACCAGTCCTTAGAAGCCAAATAAATTTATTACATCACCTCAGGCAGCGGCCACTAAGAAGGAGATATCGGAGACCTCCACATCTGCTCATCCTCCTAATAGAGATTCTAGGATCATGGACAGATATGGAAAGTGCATGTTTAGTTCAGCGGCCTTTACTCTTTGATCCCTGAACTATCTCACACATTTCACCAGACTACAGAGATCTCCTTAAGGAGTTAGGAGATATTCTACAGGGTTCGGTAGCTGCGGGGGTCTTATATAAGGTAACCTCCCAGCTTGCTACCCTAAATTCCCTTATAAACTCTTCCATATATATGATTTCATATGCAGCTGATGGAACGAGTCGAGCAGCGGGTACAGGAATTGCTCTTAGGAGACACTCCTGGATGTGCTTATGTTCCTTTGTGGAGCCTTACAAGTCATCCTTTGTAAACACCCCCTTTGATGGTTCATCATGTTTTGGGCCAAAAGTGAAGGAAATGCTTACCAGGTGTCAGCAAGATGGAAAGACTCTGTCTGTCTGCCGTAGGAGTCCGTTTTTCCTACCAGACCTTATCCTAAAGGTCGGAAAAGTGGGAAAATGTGGTTCCATAAAACCCAAGGAGCTTTCTTTGACACACGTGTTGACACCCCCTCTAGAGGCAGAAGAGGGGGCAATAATTGGAGGCACCATCCACGTGGCAGAGGGGCCTGCAGAACCAGGGTGACAGGGATCAGTTCTTTGGCAAGCCCTACCAGCGCTCCTGAAAGTAGCCCCGCTTGTCCATCTCTGGAGGCAGTCGGGAGATGCTTATCTTTGTACCCAGACACCTGGCTAAAAAGATCGGTGGGTACAAAGCATAATATCCAGAGGATACACTATTCCTTTTAGTACCGCTCCAAACCCTGTGAAAAAAAACCCCAGATGTTACACCCAATCACAGGGAAAAGGCAACCATAGAGATTACAAGGTTGCTAGAAAAAAAGAGTCATCCAACCAGTCTCAGCAGACCAGAGAGGATCCAGTACTTACTTAAGGTTCTTTTTAGTTCCAAAGAAAACAGGGGACTGAAGACCAATTTTGGATCTCAGCAAGTTGAACAAATCTGTCAAGAAAACCAAGTTTTGGGTGGTCACGCTACAGTCTAGGAAAAGATGATTGTATGTGCTCAGTAGATCTCCAGGATGCATACTGCCATATAAAGATGGCCAGAACATCCAGGGATCATCTGCACTTTTGGCTGGGAGCCAAACACTTTGTTTCAGGCTCTGCCCTTTGGTCTCACTACAGCCCCCAGAGTCTTCACCTAATGCATGGCAATATTCAAGGCTCACCTGAGGCGGTTAGGATTCCAGGTGTTTCCATATTTAGACGACTGACTTCTCACCGCCACCACCAATCATCAACTCATACATGCAAGGGAGACAACCTTAGATATTTGCAGTCATTTGGGGATTAATATAAACTGGGACAAATCTACTTTACAGCCATCCAAACATACCATCTTTATCGGAGCAGATCTCGACACAGTTTCCATGACCATAAAACTTCTAATGGAAAGAGTGGTGTGCCTTCGACAACAAATTATGAATCTCATCCCCAAACAGAGAGCCCCAGTTTGAGTAGTGCTGAAATTACTAGGCACCATGGCAGCAGCCATCATTGCCATTCCATTAGGCCGAATGCACATGCAAATACTGCAGTGGCTCGTTTTCAAACAATGGTCTTATCAGGAACTTCCAATGTCTCACCACATTTTAATAACAAAGTCATGCAAGAAGAATCTTCTTTGGTGGCTGACCTCTCCTCAAGTGACAACAGGACGTCCCTTTGTTCTTCCATCACCAGTCGCCACTGTGACCACGGATGCCTCCCTGATTGGGTGGGGGGGAGCATTTTTAGGGAAGGACAACCAAAGGCACATGGGAGAATCATGAGGCTCATCTGCATATCAGTGTCCTAGAGATGAGAGCAGTACTTTTAGTGTTGCAGTCCTTTCAAAACTTTCTATCTCTAGGGACTATTGAGTCAGTGGTCTGGTACATAAACAGGGAGGAACCAGATCATACCCCTTATGTCGTGAGGCCTTGAGAGTATGGCAGTGGGCAATTTCCACCCAGCGCTTTCTGATAGCAATGCACATTCTGGGAAGGTCCAATGTGATAGCGGACAAATTGACCAGTGCAATACTGTCTCCTCATGAGTGGTCCCTGAAAGAGGAAGTAGGGGAAAGGCTATTCCACAGATGAGACCAGCCTTGCTGCGACCTCTTTACAACCCCTGCCAACACCAAATGCAGCAACTACTTTGCCCTGATTCCCAACTCAGGAGATGCCCCAAGGGATGCACTTGTACACATTTGGCCCCTGTAACTTCTTTATGCTTTTCCCCCACTTCCTCTGATACCCAAATTCTTACAGAAAGCCAGCACTCTGGGAAAGACCATTATTTTGATAGCCCCTTACTGACCTCGTCAAATTTGGTTCCCCTTTCTGCAGCCTCATCTACTGGAAGAACCATGGATCCTGGACCCAGTTCCAGATCTTCTGATACATTCATCAGGGGTTCTTCATCCTGCATTTCATAACCTAAAGTTGACAGCTTGACTGCTCCAGTTCCACAAGTTATCACCTGCAGCACAGAACATCTTTATTTCTTCTCATAAATCTTCTACTAGGAAACTATACCTTAGCAAGTGGAAAAGATTTTCTGTATGGGCGTCAAATAATGATGTTGATCCATATATGGCTTCAATTTCTTCCATTCTAGAATTTCTGACTAAATTGTTTCATGAAGGAGCAGCTGCAGCAACCCTTAGAGTTCAATTGGCAGCAATCTCTAATTTTCATATTGGTAATCAACAGACTCCCATCATGTCACATAGACTTTCTAAAGTATTTCTTAAGGGTACTATTCACTTGAGACCACCTATTACAACCCCATCTGCTCCATGGAATCTTAATTTTTTGCTTTCATGGATCATTTTACCCCCCCCCCCCCCTTTGAACCTGCATCATCCTGTGATTTAAAATACCTATCATGGAAGACCATTTTCTTAGTAGCTATTACTTCTGCTTGAAGAATTTCGGAACTACATGACTTGTCCATCAGTCCCATACTTGATTTTTCATAATGATAGATTGACTTTGAGAACAAATCCTTCATTCCTACCGAAGGTTTGTTCTGAAACAAATCTCAACCAGACTATAGAATTACCTGTGTTTTTGCCCAAATATACAAACAAAATGGAACACATGTTGCACAAACTCGATATCCATAGGCAACTTCCATTCTATTTAGACAGGACTAAGGACTTCAGAAAATCGGACCAACTTTTTGTCTCCTTTTCAGATTCAAAGAAGGGTACTCCTGTGGCTAAAACCATGTTATCAAAATCATTGTCAGACTGTATTGCTTTCACATACAGCTATTCGCAGATGACATTAAATCATAAAGTCAAGGCTGACTCAACCAGGGCAATTTCCACTTCTACA
This sequence comes from Protopterus annectens, assembly GCF_019279795.1. Classification (NCBI taxonomy): domain Eukaryota; kingdom Metazoa; phylum Chordata; order Ceratodontiformes; family Protopteridae; genus Protopterus; species Protopterus annectens. The sequence continues at coordinate 120,493,295 of NC_056744.1, read as the reverse complement.
GCCTTATGGCATGGCTGCCTATAAATTCTGTTTGTGCAGCAGCCACATGGTCCTCACCTCATACCTTTATCACTCATTACAAATTGGATAAGGCCTTCAGGGACAGGGCCTCCTTTGGTTCTATGGTTCTGAGGAATATACTCCCATGAGCCACCCAAGGGGATGGTGCTTGGGACGCTTACCCATCAGTGAGAATGAAGGTGAGATAGAGCAACTTCACATTAAGAAGTTATGTACTTAGCATAACGTTCCATGTGAGTTGTTCATCTTGCCTTCATTCTTACATCCTGCCCACCAACCCCCTTCCTTTAAAGTTTTGAGGGCCGAGAAGTTCTAACAAGTCCTAGTGATATTTTGTCCTTGTCTATGGTATTCTTATTTCAATACCTGTAGTCTTTAGTTATCAGTGTGATTGGTCAAACAAGATCTGAGGGAAGCACTATTGCATCATGGGATAGGAAGTAGGCCACAAGCTGTTTGAAAACCTCGAGCTTTAGCATTTGGCCGAGTCGGAGCCGAGGATTGGCCCTGAACCCATCAGTGAGAATGAAGGCGAGATGAACAACTCACATGGAACGTTATGGTAAGTACATAACTTCCTATTTTGTATTTTGATATTATCTGTGCTGGTTATATACTTTAATTGACCGTGTTGGTCACTGGGGCTCTGTTTAATGTAACTGTGTTTCTACTGTGCCAATTCTTCTATCACTCTTGGGGGGGGGGGGGGATCCCTGTAAAAGTGCTCTAACATATCGGAGCTATTTTTCTTTCTACTTGAACATTAGCATGAAGTTGGTCTTAAAGAAAATCTATATATTGAATATCAGTGGATATATTGTAAATGCTGATTTCCAATGTTTGCCAACTAAATAATTGTACCTTCATGACAAATTATGGGTATAATTGCATATATGCTTTGTATTAGAATTTTGCCTGTGCTGACATAATCATTATTCATGGTCAGGAGGTCTCTTCGGTCCTACATATACTCGTCAGAATTTATGCAATACACTTCCCGCCATTTTAACATATTGTCGTACCTGCAAAGTATTCTCATGTCTCAGAGCTATTTTTTATGAGATTGAAACTATTAAAGCTGGTCCTTGCTTTCAAATTACATATGTCTTTAACATTTATAACATACTGCTACTGATTTTTTCATTCAGATAAATAAAAAGAAATCAGCAAGTTAAATGTTATCTGTTCTGCCAACATGATGTGCATATTTGTTTATAGTCGACCTGTTTGGATTTAAGTACTTGTTCATAAGTATCCTGCTGCCTTTGCTATATACTACAAGTTACCACTTCATAAGAGAGCTATGTGACTTGTATTTGTGGAGTTTTTGGGTTAGTCGTGTTATTTTCGATCTACTTAAAAATGTTTTTTATATTGAATTTTAGGGCAAATATGTTGGAAAATGAACACACATGGAGTCAAGAATATAATGTTATTTACTTATACGGTTCTTTATACACTGTTTGTTCTCTTCCTGGCTTTTTGGAGTGTGGTTAGGCACAGGTTGGTAGCAGGAAGGGCAGAGTGCAATGTGTCATTTTTCTTATATTTAAACTTATGTGATAAAAATGGCTCTTATGGTCTCTTAAAACACTATTTCACCATCCATTGGTACAATTTTAATAGGAGTGTTAATGTGGACAGTTGATTTATGGAATGTGAAAGGTATACAAATGAAACAAAAAAGACGTTTATTTTTTTCACTTAGCATTTAAATCAAAAGCTGAAATAATTTTTGTTCAAGAGACTCACATGATCACTGGAATCAAGAGCTGGGTAAAAAGTGGATAGGGACTATAGTTGAGTCAGACACTAAGACAGCACTGGGGTTGCAATTCATAGATTCATAGATTAGTACTAAGCTAACTGCCCTTGCGAGCCATTTTAAGCCTAGCCAATTATCCCTTGTGAGACTCAAACCCTGCACCTTGTGTTTGTAAGGCAAACACCTTAACCATTAGGTCACCCATTATCCCTCAAAAAATCTTTAAAGGATAATATATTGCAGTACATCTCAGATGAGGAAGGGAGATGGTGTTACGTAGTCTTAAAGAACTCATTTCTTGATAAACCTGTACTATTACTAATCCTATATGCACCCTGTACTAAACAACATGAGTTTATAATGTCAATTTATAAAATTATAAGCCATCTCCCTATTATTATATTTTAGGGGGAGATTGGAATGTAGTTGGCGATCCTACATCTGACAGGACTGGTAGAAGTAAATCATATAATACTCATACTTCAAAAGCAATTTCTGACTTAGAAATAAATTTTAATTTACTTGGCCCCTTCAATTTTCAAAAGAGAAATGAAGTATCAGAGAAATTTACTTTTTACTCAAATTGCTATAAAACATAGGCAAGGTTGGACTTCTTCTTAATCTCAGAAATGTTTTTGAGATTTAAAATTAACTTCTATACAGCACCACTTTTTTGGACCATTTTAGAATTACACTTACTGTTAATTGGTCCATTTCAATAGGTACCATTGAAAAAGGTTATAACTGGACTCTCAACCCTTCACTACTCCAGATGAAAGCAGTTAATGAGGTACTTGATGAACTTACGAACACCCCTCCTAGTTCTCATGCTCCTTTTGATATACAATGGGCTGCTGTTAAGGCCCAGATTAGGGGCATACTTATCAGTAAAGCAACTTATTATAAAAAAAACTATAGATCAAAGGAAGTAACATTGAAGGGAAAAATGTGCGATCTTGAAGAGGAATTTCATAGAAATTATGCTCTATAGAAAAAAATGATTCTCAGAAAGAACTTTACCTACTTTATACAAAGCAAGTATCATTCAACAAAGTGAAAATGGTAGCTAAGTATTCGTAATGGGCACAAGTTCCATCAAAAATTCTAGCAAGAATGATTAATATTAAGAAAGCTTCTCCATTAATAACCAAAATCATATACCAAAATAAGACTTACAACTCGAGTACCGAGATTATTTAGATTTTTGAAAAATTCTATTCTCAAGCATATGGAGAACAAAACTTGTCATGTACTTCTCAAGAAAAAGATCAATTTTTGAACCATATAGTTTTTCCCAAACTTAGTCAAAGTCAATATAACCTTCTTAGAGCTCCTTATACTTTACAAGAAACCTGTTAAATTTACCCCAGGAGTGTCACTTATGTCCATCTTAGATAAGGGCAGTCAGTGCTGATCATAGACTTGCACTACAAATGTAGACCATACACCTTGGTCAATAAGGGAACAAGGGTATAATATGGATAGGCTTATATATGCACTAGGGCCAATAGCCTAGTATCCTCCTATGAACTATACATAATAAGTAATCTTAAGGCGGGTAAAGCCCTTGGACCTGATGGATATACAGGAGCTTTTTATATAAAACATTTAGTCAAAATATTTCAAAAATCTTATTGCATCGATTTAGTTACATTAAAGAAAATGGCATAATTTACCTGTATTTAAATAATTCTAAAACAATCTTTATTCAAAAAGAAAATACTGACAGTAAGGACTCATCAAACTGTAGACTGATTCCCTTATAAACTTAGACATTAAAATATTTAAATCAATATTGGCAAACAGATTGAAACCGTTACTACCAGGTATAATTTCACCTAACCAGTCAGGTTTTCTTCAGGGTAAACATACCTGTGACCATACATTAACTTTGGACACCCTGATTTCTCTATCTATTCGAAATAGTAATTCGATATTCACACTTGCTCTTTATGCTTCCAGAGTTTTTGAGAGACTCAATCTAGATTTTCTTTTTTCAACAATGCCACACTTCTGTTTACTGCCAAATGTTATTATGTCAATTAAAATTCTTTATGCAAATGCACACATGACTTTACATATTAAAACTGCCTCTTCTCTAATAAAATTTATTAATGAAAAAAACAAGGTTACCCATTATCTCCATATTTATTTAATATCTATATAGAACCGCTTTTCTTTCTTATAGTTCAAAGAACTTTTCACTGTCTTCCTACAATAAATAATATAAAGCTAACACTAACAGCCTTTGCTGATGACTTAAACTTTTACTTAACTTTATGTAATACTGAGCTACTAAAAATTCAGCATTCTACTGAAACATTTTCAAAATTTTGTAATTACAAAGTTAACATGAATAAAATAATCTGTTTTTCCTTTAAACCCAAACTGTAACTTAATTACTTTCCAGAGTCTGGAATTAAGTTAAAGGACACTTTGAAATATTTGGGTATATTGTTTTGTCATGACCCAAAAAAATTCTACCAGATTTACTTAATGAAACTTTGGACAGTGATTGAACAGGATGTCCTCAGATGGAACAAATTAAAATTCCCTCTACTGTCAAAGGTGGCTATTATTAAAATGAATATACTACCTAGACTACTGTTTCAGTTTAATGCAACTAACGTAATAATACCTAAAAAAAACTTAAAACTATAAATATAAATCTTTCTAAATTCCTTTGGGAACCCAAATCAGTCCATATTAGCTATCAAAAAATGATTTATCCCAAAAGGATTGATAGCTTAGGTTTCCCAGGTTATAAACTGTATTACGACATAATAAATGCAGTCTCTGATCGTTGTCCAACTAAAACAAAGTAGAGCCTTATCTGGGTAAAGATATGGTATAATCTAGTAAGTGATTCCAAAATCAACCCTAAGGGCCTACCCATCACCTGTAAAGAAAATATGGGTAGAGTCAAACTAAATAACTGCCTAAAAAATTTGATAACTGTCTTGCAAAATATAATTGAATCACTAAGTCTAACAAGTCCTTTTAACATTTTTGAACCACTCCACCTCAATTCCAATTTTAAATTAAATAACTCTGTTAAACCTGAACAATTACCCCAATCAGAGAAATAATATATTAGATATTTATTATTATAAAAACCTTTCTACTAATGATCTCAGAATTGCATTAAACCTTCCTAAAAGCTACCTGAATATAGTAAGACAGATTAATGAAATGATAGCAACTCTATTAGAAGACCCAAAAGTAGATGATATTAATATAAATCTCTGTAAGGAGTTATGGAATATGTTCACACTTAAAAAGAAAATGAAAACAAATATGTATAAATTAATCTGAGCTGTTAAATATCAAGATAATATCCTGTACTCAGACTATTGCTCCAGAATGTAACCTGCAGTTCAATGTAGCCAGAAATCTCAATCAATTCAGCTTTATTTAAAACTAATCCCTTTTAAAAAAAAGTAATGGATCCCCAACTCATGATAGTTAATAATGCCTATTTAACTCCTGTCAAACTCAATTAATATTATTTCACATCTTCTCCAAACTTTCTATACTGTCAAGACCAACGAACTAACATTTTGCCTATATTATGACGTGGTAAATGTTCATATATGTTGTGGTGCTCATTAAGAGCCAGACTTGAAAAAAATGGGGTATGAAAAGACTACTGTGTCTTGGGAGTTAGTTATTTTACACATCCCCCCTATGGGACTATCTAATCAAAAGCTACATACTTTAATTACTATTTTTTCATTGATGAAGCTATATATCTCACAAAACTGGCTTGACAGATCAAAATGTATCATAGGATGGCTTTAAACATATGGTGATTAAATGAAAATGGCTCATAAATTAATAGTTAGCAACCAAAGCAAATGCTCTTATTATGCACAGTTGTGGAAAACAGTTTTTGACCACATACTCCAATAATTTCAACTAGACACATCTACATGTTAAGCTGAATTAACAAAAAGAAGATTTATTACTTAAGTTTTGTTTTTTTCTTTCATTCTTTCATCTATGAGACCATACTGTTATATACTGTTGTCATTGTATTAATTGAACTCATGTTATGGCACTTATCACTCGGTGTACATAGATGTTATGTTCTTTTTTCTGTTAATTCTTCAATGTGTTATAAACAAAACATTCTCTATGTACTTGTGATTATTACATGCTGAAGACGTTTTTGATATTTCTTCATGGAAATCCAAATAAAGATATTGGGAAAAAAATAAAATGAAATATTTCTGTGGATGGCTTTGCATCTAGATGAATATTATTTTTTTCCTGATTGCTCTTGCAAAATGTAACAACCTCAAAACTGAAACAGTTCTTGGTAAGGGGTCAGTGTGTGTGTGTGTGTGTGTGTGTGTGTGTGTGTGTGTGTGTGTGTGCATGCGCGCGCACGTGTGTGCGTGTGTGTGTGTGTGTGTGTGTGTGTGTGTGTGTGTGTGTGTGTGTGTGCACGTGTGTGTGCGTGCTTGCATGTGTGCGTGTGTGTGTGTGTGTGTGTGTGTATCCACAAGTGCATGTGCACATTCGAGAAAGACAATGCATGTGCATGTACCATTTTTTTTTTTGTTAAGTCTTACCTATAGTTTGCAACTATCCAGACTGCAAAACATATCAATCTCAGTTTACAGTTTGTGCTATGATTTATCATTTGTAGGCAGACCGAGACACTCATCATGGCTGGTTCCTCAGTTCTCAGCATTAAAAAAACACTTCCACCACTTGATTGCCTTAGTTCTCTGCAATGACTCATCGGCCTTGGCTTCTTTATCATCCTAGTTCATGAAGTTTGCCTGTTTGTACCACACAAAAGAACAGAGAGGAACATTTATTCTATTATCCTGAGAAACGCTGTTATTCCTTTAAAATGCTGACATTGCTTTAAGAACAGAGAAAACCTTTGCTGTAGTAGTTAAAACAGCTTTGATAAATGAAGCCATTAATGTTGTTTAAAAGGATTGACAGAGGTAAACTCATGCAGAGTGTTGTTTACTTTCCTTGGAGGGGGATTTGATGACCCGAGCCGTGGCAGTAAAGAGGGGCAGCAGAGTGAATAAAGGCTTAGAAGAAGACACAAGGAGGAAGCTGGAGATTGTTCCTGTTATAGGAGAACTAGTGAGAGGTTCAGAAAGGGGGAGGGAGAGAGAGAGATGGAGAGAAAATGTGTGTGTGAGAGACAGAAAGGGAGGGAGAGAGAGGGTGAATAGAGAGCGAGACAAAGAGGGAGGGGGAGAGTGAGAGACACACACACAAAGGGGGAGAGAGAGACAGAGAGGGAGGGGGAGAGAGGGAGGGGGAAAGAGGAGGAGGGACAGAGAGAGAGAGAGAGAGTCAGGGAGGGGAGGGAGAGAGAGACACACACACACACACACATACATATGGAGGGGGAGGAGGAGGAACAGGGAGAGACAGAGAGGGAAAGGGAAGGAGGGGGTGATAGAAATATGGAGAGATGGGGGACAGAGAGAGAGAGATGGAGTGAGAGGGGAGAGAGCATGACTGAGGGAGGAAGCACAAGGAAGAGCTGAGGAGAGGGAGGGAGGGAGAGAGAGACCTACTGAAAGAGACTATCCTATTTATATTGGATCATACTGAAGGTACTTGCTGTGAACACCTGCTAAGCTATAAGACTTGTTTTGGGAAGAATCTACATTTTTATATTTTTGTACAATAAACTACATTGTATTTCTAAGACTGGTTGTCTCTGCTGATATAATGTCAGACAGAGTGGGTATTACTAGGGAAATAATGGATCTCCCTGGAGTGGGGCATCGGGGCATTACAACCTCTAGAATGTTCATTATTTCCCATGTAACATCCACCCTGGGGAGCATTATGGTACTTAGATAATGATCTATATATAAAATTGTTTCATATTTGTTTTTTATTAGTATGTACATTTTGTATGTAAACTAGTTCTTCAGCCTTCTGTTTCAAAGTTGCTGAATTATATGTAATTGTTGCTGGAGGAAGTGCTATACATCCAAAATATAAGTTATGTAAGTATTTAATGTCAACATACACATACACACACATACCAAGCTATTACAGACACTTTCCTGACTGAGTACGCCTCATGTCTAATTGTGATCAAATGAATGAAAAAAAGAAAAAAAAATAATACAGTGTAAGGCAGTGAATCCCCCCTGATCTCTTAACTGTCCCTGATTTTGTAGAACCCACTTGATTTGCCTCATATTGCTGCTTTGCTCCTTAAGAATATTTTATTTTCTGGAAAATTGCTAATTACATTATAGGTTGATAGTTCTTGTAGTTCAACTAATGCATCAAATCCAAATTCTCTTACCTTTTTTACCGAAATTCTTGGGCAAAAAAGTCAAGATCGCTTAGTCTCTTTCAATATCTTGCTCTCTCTCTGTCTCCTATACGCATGCACCCATACACTGACTGACCCTTATGTAAATAAATTACCTTTTTTTTATTTTCTGCCTTGCTAAACATGGCTTTTAAAAACTAAGCTTAGCTAGGGGCAAGTAAAACAGCAAGCCCTTGTAACTGTTATTGCAATAGATTTTGCTATTTGACTGCTTTCTTCTTTACTTTTTTTCAATGACTTTATGCTCTCAAAATACTGAAGCTGCATTTAGCCAGCAGTTGTATTTTACTGGGAAATGTGTATACATTAACACCCTGTTAGAGAATGCTTGTTCTCCAGAATGGTGAAAATGTGCATTTAGTACAATATCTAATATTTCACAGTGTGTGTGTGTGTGTGTGTGTGTGTGTGTGTGTGTGTGTGTGTGTGTGTGTGTGTGTGTATACATACACACACACACACACACACACACACATGCACATATATGGATTCACTTTAGAAGCTTGAAATACTGAAATGTCGAAATTCAGTATTTCGAGCCCATAAAGTGGAATTCTGAAAAGAGCAAAAGATCAGAAGTGCGAAATTCAAAACCTCGAATACTGGAGGTTTTGAATTTCGCGCTTCTGAGGTTCCACTGTGGTTACGGATTCAGGGAAGCGTGTGTGTGTGTGTGTGTGTGTGTGTGTGTGTGTGTGTGTGTGTGTGTGTGTGTGTGTTAAGGGTTTTAAGTAGGGGCTGTGGTGTGTGCTAGTGTGTTTTGTTGCTGTGATGTGTGTGTGCGAGCAGAATATAGTCTGTGTGGTGGTGTGTATGTGTGCGTTTGTGTGTAAGTGCGACCTCGGAGTTAGAATATTTAAGTAGGGGGGTGTGGTGGTGCAGGTGGGTTTGCGCCCCTGCTTTTATGCAGTAGAGAGCTTGCGTTTGTTTGTGGGGAGGATTGTGTGTGTGTGTGTGTGTGTGTGTGTGTGTGTGTGTGTGTGTGTGTGTGTGTGTGTGTGTGTGTGTGTGTGTGTGTGTGCAGTAGTAGCTCGAAATTCAAAATCTCCGGTGTGTGAGATTTTGAATTTCGCGCTTCTGAGTTTTCTATGTTTTAAAGATTCGATTTTATAGCTCAGGAATACTGAATTTTGACATTTCAGTATTTTGAGGATATAAAGTGAATCTATATATATATATATATATATATATATATATATATATATATATATATATATATATAATACATATACACACATACACACACACACACACACACACACACACATATATATATATATATATATATATATATATATATATATATATATATTTAGTGTCTGAACTGTTAGACCTTGTCCTTTCTTACAATTTTTTCACTTTTGAGTCCCTTTTTTACAAACAGAAAAGAGGAATAGCTATGGGCTCACCGTGTGGAGGTAGCGTAGCTAACCTAGTAATGGCCTTTTGGGAATCTGATTTGGTCTTTAAATCTGATTTATATAAGAAGTCAGTTGTTTTTTATACTCGATTTCTCGACGACATCTTTATGTTGATTAGAGGGAATGACCAAATTGCATCCAATATAGTTGACTTTCTCAACGAATCTACTGATTTCCTTGAGTTCACATATACTTATGACCACTTTGCTATTTCCTATTTGGATATTATGTTATCTAAAAGTTTGGACTTAAATTGTTATGTTTCTAGAATTTATCGTAAGAAAACTTATTCTAATTCTTTCCTTCACTTTTCAAGTTGTCACCCATTTCATCAAAAGAAGGCTGTTATAAAAGGACAGTTGGTCAGAGCGGCCCGGATTGTAACTCTCAATAATGAGTTCGACGATGAATGTCTGTTTTTAAAATCAGCTTTTTTGAAGAGAGATTACCCGGTTGAGCTCATTGACGAAATTATAGCCGAGGTCAAATTCAAAAGGGAAACCAACTATTTCAGGCCTTTATTGGCTATACATAGTTCTAGCCCTATAAATCTACCAGACAACTTGGAGAGTGAATGTATTGACCAGGTCCACTTGGAACATAACTTTGTTAGTTTAGAGGTCGTTGAAACTGGCGACCCGCTTGATCAAGGTTTAAACCCCAGGACTAAACTTGAAAGTTCATCTAATATTTCCAACTTTGACAGAAATAGAGTTGTGTCATTTACCACCACATATACCAAATTGAGTCCTGAATGTATTAATATTTTGAATAAAAACTGGAACTTGTTGAAAAACAATACATCTTTAATAAATAAATTAGGTCATAAACCTAGTGTTACATTTAAGCGTGGTTTGAACTTAAAGGACTCTTTGAGATTTCAGCCTGACTCGCTGAGAAAGTCAACAGGGATGTTCAAATGTGAGTCATGTAGTATGTGCAAACATGTGTTGGTTAGTAGTACATTTACTTTGGATAAAGTACTATATAAACTAAGTGATAAATTTAATTGTAATTCTAAAGGTATAATTTACCTGGCCAAATGTTCACTATGTGCCGCCTTCTATGTGGGCAAAACTGAGCGTAGGCTCAGAGACAGGATGTATGAACACATCTATGCTGTTACCCATCAGAAGGCGGATAATGCATTAGCCAAACATATTATGTGTTTCCCCGACCATTCTTTTAAATTCTTGATCATTGATGGACTAAAAATTAATCCTAGGGGCGGCCCTTATTCATTAAAGTTGCTTGAACTAGAATTAAAATGGCAAATCAAATTAAATGCGAGCAATTACCCAGGCCTTAATGAAGCTTTATCAATAGGAGTTTTATTAAAGCTGAGGAGCTTGGTGAGATAATTTAAAGCGTGATTAAATGTAATTATTATTTTTTACTTACATTATATTACATAAATTAAAAAATAAGGTGAACAAACTTAATAAACATAAATAATTATTTATGAACTAGTTTGTTTCTACGAAGTTCATCTATATGTATGAGAAATATATCTAGATTTTTAGTTTTTATACATATGGTTGAATTGATGAATTCTTTTTGGTTATTTTATTTGTTTTTTATACACATATATGTTTTTTGTAAAATAAATTTGATTTATTTATTAATTATACATTATTATATTTATTTTAGTTTATTATTTCTAATATTTATAAATTAGAGTTATTTAGTATTTTCTTTCTGTAACTTAATAAATCAACAAGTGCCTGTATTTCTATATGGGTTTTCATGAAGTCTTTGGATAAAATGGGCTGAAGTTGTTGTTACATCTATAGAGATTATTAGTTCTAGGTCATGGTGCATCAATTTTAGTAGTATATTTTTAGGTATACATGTTTAGTTAGATACTGTTTTAAGACCATGTTTTTGGAGTATCTTTAGATAAACATTTAATTAATTGAATGATTGTTTTATTTTGGCGCCTTTTGTTGTATAAAAGGAAAGAGTTGTATTGTTGTTTTTTATTCTGAGGAAGGCTGTTCTATTGTGAGCCGAAAAGCGCTTTAATTAAATTACTTTCGAACTACCTTGTGTTCCTGTGCTGACTGTCGTGGATTTATTTTCTGTTTTATATATATATATATATATATATATATATATATATATATATATATACATACATACATACATATATATATATATATATATATATATATATATATATATATATATATATATATATATATATATATGGGTCCTTCGGTCTGGATCAGGTTTGTATTTGGTCAACAGCTGTTCTGTTAAACATAGCTGATCAGCAGTACCAGTATGAGATCAGTGTCATAGTGATAAGATATGTGTTAATATGCACTTTCCCTGTTATTTGTATACATGTTTAACAGAGAGTGTTTGGTGCTGTACTCCCCACATAGGAGTGTAGGGACGGGGCTTGCACCCCCCCCCCAAAAAAAATATAGTGTTATTTAGTTTGTGTTTTGTACAGATATGTCTTTGTGCATGTGTGTTTGTGTTGTATTGGTATTTTTCATTTCGGTTATTTCATGTCAGTAATCAATTACTGCGACTGTTACAGCATTACATATACCCATGGGTGCAGAACCTTACACTGAAATGGCTTCACATCGACAAGTGAAGAAGCTGGTACAATGCATCAAAAATCCACTAATCAAAAAGTAAATACTTTTTCACCAAGAGGCCATGGTACTGTGGGGAATTGGGCTATATGCGCTTTCTTTTCAATTTTAGTACAATCTCGGAGTTGGTATATTTAATTAGCAGGGGTTATGAGGCGCAGGGGGGCTTGCCTCCTGCAAAAAACTTTGTGTGTTTTTTTTTTTTTGATCCTTTGCAGATAGAAGTTTATGTTTAGTAGTCAATCAGCAGTAAAACATGGCCAAATGCAAACAGAATTCAGTAAGGAATATTTTATAAGACTAAAATCAATATTGAAAACAGCCCTGACAACTAGGAACAAAGTCCAAGCTATAAACCAATTTGCACTTCCTGTTCTGACTTACAGTTTTGGAGTCATTAACTGACCCGAAAAGGTATTGGATCAGTTAGACAGGAAAACAAGAAAAATGCTTCATGCTCATCAAATGATATATAAAAATTAGTGTATACCAAAATTCTATATTCCTCATTCTGAAGGAGGTATGGGTGTCCGCAAAACTGATTAAGTGTATAGATCTGCAATCGTAGGACTACATACATATGTGCTGACTTCACCATATCCAAACATAGTGAATGTTTTAAAGTATGAAGAGACCAAGTCTAAGATGACTTTCCTGCTTAGCTTAGCAGAAGCATGTTGGTGTCAAGCATGAATGGAAATCAAACCAGAAGTAGAGACAAAAATCAGGCAGCAACTGAATTTGCCACACAGCAAAGGAAAGAATATAAGGAGAAGGATCAGATAAGAAGGAAGAAATATGGAAAGGGGATAAATATAGTTGCAAATACAGGGAACTCCTGGAATAACCTCATGTCATCAGGATCTGATGCTGTAATGGTTAAGGAGAGGTGAATTTAAACAAAAAGGTGAAAGGTTAATATTGGCAGCCAAGGATAGTGGACTATATACAAGTTGGTTTCCAAAGTCCATTGAGCATGTGGGAGAAGTAGGCAACTGCAGGTTCTTTATAACAAAACTGAAAACAGTCTCACATATTGTTGCTGGGTGTAATATGCTAATGGCAGAGGATCTCTGTACTGAAAGGCATAATAATGTGGCAAGACTGTTGCACTGGGGATTCTGCAAACTGACAATACTGAAGTAGCTGCGAAGTATTGGAAGCATGAGCCACAAAGCATTATAGAAAGTAATGAAGTTTATATCACATGTGATCACCCATTATCAACAGCTAACAAAAGTAAATGTGAGAGAAACAGATATAGAGCCCATGAAAAGAAGACCAAAGTAGTACTGATCATTGAAGTTGTTACATACAGTGGTTACAGCATCTTATCTATAGAGAAAGGCAAAGTCATGGAATGCCAGGATTTGCAAACAGAAATTAGGGCAATGTGGAAGAAGGATACCCAGACAGTTCCAGTAGCAGTAGGAACAATGGGTTTGATAAAAATAATTTACAGTCATATTTAGATGTGCTACCAATGCCTGTAACTCCATATGAATTACAGAAGGAGTCAACTGTGGGCACATTGCAGGTGCTGCAAAGATCACATTTGGCTATCATTAAAGATTAAAACAATACTAATTTCATGAATTTTAATCATACTTTTACTTTGGAAAGGAATCAAGTTCCAAAGACTTGCAGAAATTAAACCAGGGCAGAACTCACTATACCTCACTGGAAGGAGAATTCTGTTATTTACTCATTCTTGACCTTTTTATTCAAGCAGCATCAACCACGCATTGCTGGTCCCAGTTTGACATGTCAGCCATGAACATCACACTTTTCTGCTTCACATACGAGGTATGGAATTGTACTAAATACTGCAAATGGCCTTCAAAATTAATGTGTGACATCCCTAATGGAACATATTTTCTATATAATGACATTAATGACATTTGTTATTTGGGTGGAGATTGTGACCTTATTGTATACATCACTCCTCTTGTCTCTTCAGCTTCATTCTGCAGGTTAAATGTTCTGTTGTGAGGTCCTGATTTTTTAGGACTGGTCACATGATTAGTTATGCTTAAGATGACATTTAAGTAAAAACAAAAAAAAAGAAAAGTAGCAGTAGCATAGTGTCAGCCATGTTGTACACTGTCCCTGGAAAAGCAATGCCTTTTGATGGATTCCATATCACTGGTACTGTTCCCCAGATGTCACTGCTCATCATCCTTAACATAGTTTTCTAATATGTTACCACATGCATAAGTAATAAAAATAATATGGTGATGAAAGGAATTTCTTCAAGGTACTTTGATGACATTTTCTAAGTGTGTGTATTTGTGTCTCTAGAGTCAGGATGTCCTTGAATGTTTCATATTGCTGTGCATGTGGGATAAGAGTACTGCATGTTGTAATATTTTATGTCATGTGAATCAGTAGGTCTGTAGTGCAAGAAAATACTGTAACAGTTGTTGTAAATTCTGAGTTCAGTCATTCTACCCAGTGCATTGGTGCTCTTATTGACTAGAAACTGGGATGTTGCCCCTTTGAAGTCACTGGTAATACCTCACATTGAGTTTTTAACCAATCAATTCTGAATTTCTCATCTCACAAAAGTACATCAAGCTGCTTAAGGGAGCCATTATGGTGATGCTTGAGTTGTCACACTACCTTAATGGGGGTTAAACCAGTTAAAAGGAACTTTTGTTTGAATATTGTTTGTGTCCGTTGTAAATAATTCCAATTTGAATTTCCATTTTTTTGTTTTGATGACGTATAGCAAATCTGTAATAAGATGTTCTGAACTCCTCTACTTTTCTTCAGCATGGCCTGTAGAATCAAATGCTTCTTCTGTTCATGTTTGTGTTGTAGGAGAGGGAAGTGACAAAGGGCATGTGATGATCTCCTTCAGATACATCAATGTCAGGCATAATGACAATAAACTGAAATGTGTTCCTAAAGAGGACGGGAACTGTGCTTTGCATGTATGCAGTCTCCAGTTACAAGTAAGGAGGTGAAGAACTGGGAAACAGAAGAGACGATCTGATGTTGTCAGTTTTCATTCATTCCTCAACATATGGGTTTGGATCTGACCCTCAAATCCGACTCTGTCACTGTTTCACAGCTCATGGATACTACAAACTGTCAAGCTCCTCTCTTCCCCACACTGCCGCAGTCCCCCTCATTTCCCAGATCTCATTTGTCGCCATTATGAACAGATGTGGTTGTTACAGCTCCCAAGTGTGCTATGTGAAAAATTATAATTTTTTTATATTTTTTGCTTATGTCTTTTGATCCTTTATTTGTTATCCTCCCTTTACCTATTTATACCTCATTGTGCTTACCGCTGGTAGTTCTTAATTACTGTCACTGATTATTTTTCTGTTTTTTTTTTTTTTCCTTGCTGCTTGTTGGCATTTCCCGTTTCTCCTTTTTCTGATCTTTTTTTTTTTTACTTACTATGAGTGCTTCTTAATTACCATAGTTGGTCATTTTTTTCTCTTACTGCCATTCAGTATTTCCTAAATATCATTGTTAGTACCTGTATTTCTTTTTCTCTAGTTCTATTAAAAAATAGTAGTTCTTGTAGTATTTTTGTGGTTAGTTTTGCCTTCTTGCCCTGGTGTTGTACTGTGGTTATTGCTGGAATTTATTATCATGGCAAATGAACCATCAGGTTTTTAAAAAATGCAGCAAATGCAGGCATAAGATCCCATTGTCCAATTCCCATAATCTGTGCTTGTTGTATTGTTTAGGATCAAAACATTTGCAAGCTTCATACTCCATTTGTAGAGCTTTCAACCCAAGAGTGCTTATTGACAGAAAAAAAAATTAATCCTCAAAGGCTGTCTTCCTTTGGCATTTGGAGAGTCACTAATTGGAGTCCAAACCTCCAAACATGAGAAAAAGGAGACAAAAAAGAGGCTTTCGGTGCATCCTAGTTCTTCTCAGTCTTCTTTGGATTCAACCTCGGAGCCTCAGAGGAAGACTCAAAAAACTTCAGATCTGACACAAAAAACTTCAGACTTGATAACTTCAAACACCAGATCCATCTCTTTGGATCCATCCCATTCAGAGCCTAAACATATACCTAGGACAAGGTGTGCATCCTCCCTGGATCCAGTTCCCTCTTGGTTCCCATCGCCTTTCCTGGAATGATGCAGATTTCCCTCCATAGCCTCTTCCCATTCATCCAGAAGTCTCACTGAAGTGGATGTGGACAGAATGATGAGGAAGCTTCTTAGGACACAAATTCAGATGGGAGTTCTCCCAGCTCCTATCTCAATGGATCGAGAGACCTCTGCTCGTACAAACCCACCAATTTTGGCTCCTTCTCAGATCCATCTTTCAGTTTCAGAGCTCTGGGATCCAAGATACTTGCAGCTGTCTGTTTTGGATCTGAAGATGCCTCTGTCTTTGGATCAGATGTCTTCTCTGAGCACACCAGCTCCAAGCATGTTGGAGACAGATGGCTCTCAGATCTGAAGCTTCGCTGTCGGATTCAAGGGGTTAGAGTTGACTCTAAAGTTGTCAGGGCTGTCTCTGCCCCTCAGAGCCTTGGCATTAAATACCTTGGCTCTGACTCCTGCCTCAGGTGCAGTGTCTTTGGGTCAGAGGAAGCCGTCAGTCCAGAGGCATGCCTTCTCAGCATCTATAGTTTCCTTCTCCCTGGGGCATTCTGCCTTCAGGATGGCAGACAGTGCATTCTCTTCTAGAGATCAGATGGCTCCGCCCTCATCAGAGGGGGCAGCCAAGCCAAAGTCCTCCAGGTGACCCCCTAGGGCATAATTATTTCTTCTGATACTTTTCTGGATCATCCAACAGAAGAAGTCCCTCGGAAGAGGAGGCACTTGGACTCCCCTCAGCAGTCAGTCACAGAAGATACTAATTTTGATGAAGGGAAAGGGTCCCCAAGATCACCACCTGATGACATCTCATTAGGAGGCATTTTAGAGATCCTCAAGTACAGGGGTTGATAGTCTACCAACAACCCTTCTCAAGAGGAATCGGTATTCCTGGAGGCATTTGGTACTGGCCCATCTACTTCCTGGGTGACTCCTCCCACTGATGATCTCATCGATTTGATCTCTCAGTGGGCATGGAAGGAATCAAATCATGTAGAGCCGATCTCCAAGAGACCAGATAGGATCCTGTCAGCACTGAAGGGAAGAGAATTTAGAACAAAGGAGTACTAGTGGATGCTATGGTCATGACAGCAGCCACCAGTAAAGAGCTCATGGAACAGAGCTCTTCTGTTCATCTCCCTAACAGGGAGTTGAGGGTACTGGACAGGTTCAGGAAGCATGTGTATGCATCAGCGACCTTTGCTCTCAGGTTCCTGAATTACTTGGCACACTTTACCAGATTACATAGGGATTTGATCAAGGAACTCTCAAAATCTGTCTCAGGGACTAGTGCTGGTGAGGCAGAATCTTCTATTGCTTCACAGTTAGTAACCCTTCAGTCTATTTCAAACTCCTCTATAAGGCTCATCTCACATACAGCTGAAGGAGCCTCAAGAG
This sequence comes from Protopterus annectens, assembly GCF_019279795.1. NCBI lineage: Eukaryota > Metazoa > Chordata > Ceratodontiformes > Protopteridae > Protopterus > Protopterus annectens. The sequence goes on along the minus strand of NC_056744.1, from coordinate 120,475,668 downwards.
CAGCGGGTTCAGACATTTCCAATAGAAGGCATGCCTGGATATGTCTGCAAGACTTTGCAGAGCCCTTGAAGTCATCCTTTATCAATGGTCCCTTTGATGGAAGTTTGCTGTTCAGCCATAAAGTGAAAGACACACTCTGCAGATGCAAGAAAGATGGTAAGACCCTGTTTGATGTGGGCATACATTTTTGACCCCTCAAAGAACCTTTTCCAGGAATCAGCAAGGTGGCTGAAAGATGTGGTTCAGGAATCCCAGGGTCCATTCCATGATCCACGTGGAGAGAGTTCCCCCAGGGATAGATGGGGGAATTCAAATGGGAGGCCTGCAAAACCAGGGGTCCAGAGTTTCTTTCCCTGACATACTTTATCAGCACTCCTGAAAAGAGTTCTGAATGGCCGCCTCTGGAGGGGTCACTTATCCCTCTACCAGAGAGCCTGGATAGATATAACAAAAGATACGCTGGTGCAGAGGATTATTTCCAGAGGCTATAAAATTCCATCTGAAGTTGTTAATCTTCTTCCATTCCTCACTGATGGGTACGGTTGCGAACCCCCTGAACCGAGTTGGCCAAATACCAAGCTAGCGTACACCAAACTCTCGAGCCACACTACTACCCACAATGCCCTTTATCCCATACCTCAGATCTCGTTTGATGCACAGCCATATAGCAGAGTTTTCACCGAGCTCTCCAGCTAAGTAGTTTTGACTTATATAAATTGTGTATTTCTCCAATAAGTTTTCTACTAGTGTCTTTCTCATAGTCTAGCTCTACCCACAGGTATTCCTTTTCTTACCATTGTTGGTATTTTCTTGCTTTTCCTTACTTTTTACCACCCGCGTGCTAACTCTTCATACCATTGCTGGTAGTATTGCCTTTCTCTCTCTCTCTCTCTCTCTCTCTCTCTCTTCTTTTGTCTGAGTAAGTGCTAGTATGTCAGAGAAAAAGGGTACTTCAGGTTTTAAACACTGCACATTGTGCAGTGCTAAATTACCGAACAGCGACTTACATTTTAAATGCATTTATTGTCTGGGCATTTCGCACCTTTCTGCGACTCCCCCATGTGATATTTGTGCGAGCTGTAGTCAACAGACGTTGAATGAACGGCACAACAAATTGATTCTGAAAGGATTGCTTTCCTCTCCTTTCTCGGAGGCTATTTCTGAGGAGGTCACAACCCCTCCAGTCAAAGACAAGAAGTGTCCCCGCTCAGACCCCTCTTCACCGGGCGGTGACAGGGGCAAGAATCATCGATCTAAGGCCTGTAGATCTTCCTCCGAGCATTGGCTTGCTGCCTCTGTGCCACCGATTTCAGCACCGAGTGCAGTTTCTGGGAAGTCTGAATTGTCGGTTCCGAGCTCGGCACCAATGACTACTGAACTGCTGATTACTTTGGTTCCGGCCAGTCTGATTCTGGACACCTCAGCACCGACCTCACCTTTACAGACACAGGCTTTGACGACCTCAGACCCAATTTTGGCTACTACCCCGATTGTGACTTCGGCTCCGATTCCCCTCTCGGTGCCGACCTTACCGTTTATGCAATTCAAATCAGAATCCTCAGCTGCATTGAGTTCCTTACCATGGACCAGGTATTCATCTTCTGTGGATCCGTTTGCCGGATAAGCCTACAGTCCCTTTCTGGACTGACCTGAATCCCTTTCCAGGATATTGGTTAGATCTGCCAGGAGCATGTCCAAAATAGATATTGTTCATCTCGTGGATCAGGTACTGACTGCAAGAGGAATCTCCAGACCTTGTTCCGCTCCGGGTGTTGGGATTTTTCCTCCTTTGACTCCTTTGTATTCTCCTGATGGGGATCCTTCGGTTCCAAGGCCCCCTTGTCTGTTGCTTTCAACCGGACCCCTTCCTTCGGCACCAACTACTATGATGCCTGAAGCATCTAAGCCCTGGAAGGTGTCAGTTCTGATGACAGCCCACCTTACTCAACCCCTTGCTTCAGGGGTGGAATATTCAGTTCCGGCCCCAGCACCGACGGCCTTTTCAGTTCCCGTGTCAGATCCGAGAGTTATATCCGCACCAAACCCCTCTCAAACTCCAGTCTCGGAGGTGGGCCATTTGGAGCGGGGTGTGACCCCGGTTCCGATTCAGTATTCTTCAGTTCCGAGCTCCTATTCCTCTTTGGGTGGGCCCACCTTCCAGATTATGGAAAGGGCGCTGGCGGCTAGCAATCCCCCTCCTTCATCTCCGCCTTTGGTCCCCCCCCCTAAATCAGCCATCGCCGGCCCTTAGCAGGGGACCACTAATCCAAAGCACCCCCCTTTCCGAGGCATCTTTGGACATCCCCACCGAAGAGCCTCCTCAGAAGAGGGTGTGCAAAAGAAAACACATGGACTCACCTGAAGAGTCCCTTACTGAGGATACCGATTACGATGATGGGGAAGGTTCCCCTAGATCACCCCCTGATGATGTTTCCTTTGGGGATATCTTGGAGATTTTGAGTCAGCGGAGTGACTGGAAATCTTCCACCCCTTCACCGGAGGAATCCATATTCCTGCAAGCTTTCCGTTCCTGGCCCACTACTTCCTGGGTGACCCCTCCTGCAGATGAGTTGGTCAAATCCATCGTGCAGCGAGCATGGAAGAGTCCGAATTCAGTAGAACCTATCCCCAGGAGATCAGACAAAGTACTTACTCCTCCAGAGAATCAACCCCATTGGTCGAAAGGCTTACCTGTAGATGCTGTGGTGGTGGCGGTGGCCACAAAGAAGGACCTGGTGGAAGAGAGTCCTGCTGTTAATCTGCCCAACAGGGAGTCCCGGGTGGTGGACAGGTTAGGGAAGCGAGTTTTTGCTGCAGCGACCTTTGCCATGCATTCGCTGAATTCCCTGGCACACTTTACGAAACTCCAGAGAGACCTTATTTCCGAACTTTCTGGTAGCCTCGCGGGTCAAGTGTCAGATGGAGCATGTGACAAAGTGGCTTCGCAATTTGCCACCCTTGAAGTGATTTCGAATTCCTCCATGATGTTGCTCTCTCACGCAACTGAAGGAGCAGCTAGAGCAGCAGGTGCTGGCGTGGTTGTCCGACGTCATGCCTGGATGCGCATTTCTGACCTACTGGATTCCTTCAAGTCTTTCTTTTTGAATGCCCCTATTGAACCCTCTGTGCTCTTCGGTTCTAAGGTCAAGGATAATTTGGCCAGGTGTGAGCAGGACGGAAAGACCTTGTCTGCCGTGGGCCTGCGCTTCTCCAAACCTCAGCATTGCTTCTCCGGGAACCAGAGGAGTGGAAAGTTGTGGCACAAGAAGTTACAAGGTTTCTTTCATGATGCACGTGGCGAGGACTCCTCCAGAGGCAGTGGGGGGTCCGACGGTGGAAGACACCCCTCAAGGGGCAGAGGGGGTTACCGGAATCAGGGCTTCAGAGACTCTTTCTCTGGTAGGCCCTATCAGCGCTCCTGAAATGTTCCCCGATTGCTTTCCTCTGGAAGCAGTTGGGGCGCATTTCTCTCTGCACCAAACAGCCTGGTCCTCCATTACTGACGATCTATGGGTGCAGAGAATTATCACCAGAGGCTATCACATTCCCCTCAAATGCTTTCCAAGACCTCAATTCTCCCTTCCCGATGTACCACCCAGTCAAAGGGAGGAGGCAGCTTCCGAAATCAAGAAGCTTATTTTAAAGCGAGTCATCCAAAAGGTCCCCCCAGATCACTGCGGATTAGGGTTCTACTCTAGACTCTTTTTGGTGCCAAAAAGGACAGGGGACTGGAGGCCCATCCTGGATCTCAGTCATTTGAACAAGTCAGTCATACAGACCAAGTTCCACATGGTCACTATTCAGTCCATCCTTCCATGCTTTTGGGAGGGTTTGTGGATGTGCTCTCTAGATCTCCGGGATGTGTATTACCACATCAAAATGGACAAACGCTCCAGGAGACTTTTGCGCTTCCGGCTGGGTGCCAATCATTTTCAATTCAGAGCCTTGCCTTTTGACCTCTCGACGGCCCCCAGAGTGTTCACAAAATGTCTAGCAGTGGTGACAGCTCATTTGAGACTTCACAGATTCCATGTGTTTCCTTATCTGGATGGTTGACTCCTCTCCGCCCCCACTGAGCGTCTACTGACCAGGGTCCTTTGCTACACTCTGTCTCTGGTGGGGTCTCTGGGTATTACTATCAATTGGGAAAAATCAAACCTTCAGCCCTCACAACAACTGGAATTCATAGGGGCTATGTTCAACACTCAGCTCGGTTAATATCTCTTCCTCATCACAGGCTCTTAAGACTGGGAACACAAGTGCAAGTGATACGCGACCGCAGGAAAGTATCTGCAAGGGAAGTTCTGCAGGCTCTGGGTTCCATGGCGGCAGCCATTCCCATTGTTCCATTGGCCAGACTTCATATGCGCCTGTTACAGTGGCTTCTTCAAACTCAATGGATACACAATCATCATCCCTTGAACGCACTAATCCTCATCACCGATCTCTGCAAACAGGATCTCCTCTGATGGATGAGAATGGACGAAAGTCTTTGGTGTCGCCCCTTTCAACCTATTCAGCCCAACGCCACAGTGACTACGGATGCTTCCCTGATAGGGTGGGGGGACCACTTTCAGGGAAAATCTGTTCAAGGCACGTGGTCTTCTCTAGATGTCGACTTACACATCAACGTTCTAGAGCTCAGAGCTGTTTGTTACAAGCTCTCCACCCTGTTCTTCCTCTCGGACCGATTGCTATCCAGTCTGACAACATGTCTATGGTCTGGTACACCAACAAGCAGGGAAGGAACAGATCTTACCCCCTTTTGCCCCGAAACCATGAGAATTTGGCAGTGGGCAATAGCTACCAACTGTTTCCTGATTGCTACACACATCCCGGGGAGTTCCAACGTGATTGTGGACAGGCTGAGCAGATGCATCCTGCTTCCTCACGAATAGTCTCTCAATCCGGAAGTGGTGGAGGAAATTTTCAGCCACTGGGGCCGGCCTTGCTGTGATCTGTTTGCCTCCCTCTCCAATGCGAAGTGCAGCAGCTACTTTGCCCTCTTTCCTCCAGAGGGGGAGTAACCGAGAGATGCGCTGACTCTCGATTGGCCCACAGGTCTCCTGTATGCTTATTCTCCCATCCCCTTGATACCCTTGGTCTTAAAGAAAGCTACTCGGTTGAGAAGCAGAATGATTCTCATTGCTCTGTTCTGGCCTCGACAGGTTTGGTTCCCCTTCCTTCAGCCACACCTGCTCCGACCTCCTTGGATCCTGGACTTCCATCAGGATCTCATTTCTCACCCCCAAGGATTGTCGTCTCCAAATCTGACCATGCTCATACTGACAGCTTGGTTGCTCCACTTCCTTTAGTAGCCAGGCTTGAATCACTCTCTTCTCCGGTATGGAATATTATTTTGGCCTCCCATAAACCTTCTACCAGAAAACTATATAAAGACAAGTGGAAACGCTTTTCCTTGTGGTCACAAGAGCTGTCTCTGGATCCTGTTTCTGTTCCAGTAGCTATGGTTCTTCAATACCTGACTGAGCTTTTCCTTAACGGGGCTTCTGCATCCACGATTCGGGTGCATCTAGCTGCCATCTCCAATTTCCATGATGGTTCAGATGGAATTCCTATTATATCTTCTTGTCTGTGTAAGACCTTCTTGAAGGGGATTTTTCATTCTAGACCTCCCATTAGACAACCTGTGGAATCATGGAATCTGTCTAGGGTGCTTCAAACTTTGGCTCTACCTCCCTTCGAGCGGCTGCAACCTGTGATGTGAAATTTCTGTCCTGGAAGACCTTGTTTCTGGTGGTGGTTACTTCAGCCAGACGTGTATCAGAGCTGCAAGCATTATGCATTGAGTCCTTATTTGATTTTCCATAAGGACAGAGTATCACTTTGCACCAATCCCAGTGTCTTACCCAAGGTGGTTTTGGAATTCTCTATTAATCAGTCCATTGAGTTGCCCGTGTTTTTCCCTAATTATACTAAGAAAGGGGAATACTGTCTCCATTCCATGGATGTCCACAGACAGTTACGTTTTTATTTGGACAGAACAAATTCATTTCTTAAGTCAGATCAACTTTTTGTTGCCTTTGCAGGCTCTAGAATGGGATTGGCAGTGTCTGAGGTTACCTTGTCTAAATGGCTTAGGAATTGCATCTCCTTTGTTTATTCTCTGGAGGAGGAATCAGCTCCTGGCCACATTAAACCTCATTCCACTAGAGCTGTGGCTGCTTCTGTCACCTTTTATGCTAGGGCTTCCATGGATGATATTTGTGCAGCCACCACTTGGGCTAAACCCCATACCTTTATCAAGCATTACAAATTGGGTCTGATCTCCAGGGGAAGAGCTGCCTTTGGCTCTATGGTTCTCCGGAATGTTCTTCCATGAGGGCCACCCAGATTCTGTAGTAGCTAGGGACTTGGTCCCATCAGTGAGGAATGGAAGAAGATTAACAACTTCAGATAAAGAAGTTATTTCTTACCATAATGTTCCATCTGAGTTGTTGATCTTCTTCCATTCATCACACCCTCCCACCTTCCCCCGCCAAAGGCTCCTGGCGGATCTTCGGGTCATTTTGGTGTGTTAGGGTGTTTGCGCAGAGATGGCCTCTGCCTTTATTTCTGTTTCTAATATATGTTTCTACTATATGTTCTGCAAACTCGATCTGAGGTATGGGATGAAGGGCATTGTGGGTAGTAGTGTGGCTCGAGAGTTTGGTGTACGCTAGCTTGGTATTTGGCTGACTTGGTTCCGAGGGTTCGGAACCGTACCTATCAGTGATGAGTGGAAGAAGATCAACAACTCAGATGGAATGTTATGGTAAGACATAACTTCTTTTTTTCCCCTACCTCCGCTGTTACAGAACAGAATTCCCAATGTTCCACTCAGTCAGAGGAAAGTGGCAGCTTTGGAAATTCAAAAGCTGTTAGAAAAAAGAGTCATCCAAGAGGTCCCCCAGACCGGAGAGGGTCTGGAACTTACTCATGATTCTTTTTAGTTTACAAGATGTAGAGTAGCCCTGTTGGATTTTAGGCAGAAAACCATCAAGAATAACTTCTGACATTGCTGACGAGAGTCTCTGTGTTAAAACAGTGATTTTGTCAGGGACCGGATAGGTAGAAAGGTCCAACAAATTGTCCTAATCGTCCTGTGAGGTTGCCTCTCCAGCAATGGTAAAAACCGCTAAAATGAAAAGACTCAAAAACTGTGTTGCAGTAAAACCAAACAAACACTGTGAAACTAGTTAAAACAAAAAACATGTACCAAGGCAAGGCACCGGACTGTGTGGAATTTAGTGCTTTTATTCTTTTTGTTACTTTAAAACGTCTTCAGACATAATGTTGAAAGAAATCAATGAAAATGTAAAATATCTGCTTAAAAAATCACATGTTCTAAAATCTCCAAAGGAATGCAGTACTAGTTACAATGTATCAACTAGGTCATCTCTTAAAGATACAAGCTACCAAATTTATCCTTTAAAGGTATGACATTACTTGAAATGAATTAAAAACGTAATTAACATGTAGAAACTATTGAGTTACAGTCTTCGTGCTTGCAAAAAGCATATAATTTTATATTTGTATATAAGTTATATATCACATATAATGCTGCATATATTAGTTCTGTCTTTTAATAAACTATATATGTGTAAATTATTTTTATTGTAGAAAGCAATTTAAGAACTAATGCTGTTAACACTAATTATATTTGTTTTCTATTTTTCTTTCAACTCTGCTTAATCTGGACCAGAATATACGGTACGTTTTATGCATGCTTTGTAATTTTTTTGTTATGTCGCTGGGTTAGTTTTAATGATAGAAGCTGTTATTTTCAACACATTTGTATAGAAAGAAATGTTTGTTTTTTGCCATGGGTGACTGCGATAC